>NW_007727456.1:222542-229850 GCF_000696425.1 Galeopterus variegatus | reverse complement strand
ACATACACACACACACACACACACACACACAAAAACAAACAAACAACAACAACAACAACAAAACAAAAACAAAAAAACCGGGGGAGGGGGGAGAGGAAGATATAACAACCACAATTTTTTTTGAAGTTCTTACAACAAGAAAATGGAGGGGACACTCTTGGGTGGGAGGGGGGAGAGGGAGGAGGGAGGGAGGTTTCGGTGATGGGACACAATAATCAACTACATTGTATATTGACAAAATAAAAATAATAAAAAAAATAAAGAAAGAAAGAAAGAAAAAAAAAGAAATCAGAACTAAAAAATAATAATAAAATAAAATAAAAGGAGATAGAGCTGTGCCTCCTTGACCAGGTACAGCCACTCTTTGCTGCTGGGACCTAAAGCAAGTCACTCCTCTCTGTACCTCAGTTCTCCCATCCTTAAAAGAAGGTTCTTGGGCTCAGTGTGATCAGCCCAGGAATTCTCTGAACCCTGTGTCATCCTTGACTCCTTATTCTTCATACTTTGCCTCCAATCTATCAGAAATGCTTATCAGTGCTACTTTCAAAATATACAATAGCCAGGATCTGACCTCCTCTCACTGCCTCCATCCATTATGATTGTGGCCTGAGCCAACATCACCTCTTGTCTGGATCGCTGCAATAGCCTCCTAATAAGTCTGCTTCTGCGCTCCATTCTCAAGAGCTGCCAAAGCGAGCCTGTTCTCTTGGGTACGGCATTCCTCTGTTCAGAGCACTGCAATTGCTAACAGAACCATGCATGATCTCTCCCCACCCTCACCCCATCTTCTGTTACAACCCCCCTCACACACTCATCTCCAGCAAACTGGCACACTTGCCATTCTTCCAACATTCTTGGCACAGTCCATTTGCTCCAGCAGTTCCTCTGCTGGAGAGTCTCTTTCCCAGGTAGTCACTCTGCCAATGCCCTCAGCTCCTTCAAGGCCTTGCTCAAATATCCCCTTCCTGTTGAATCCTACTCTGACCACCCTATGTAACCCTACAACCTACCCCTCCACACTCCCAATCCTCCTGATTATCTCATAATTTACTCATTTATTTTATACATTGTTTACTACCTCTTTCCTCCCCTCTAGAATGTAAGCTCCAAGAGCACAGGCATCTTTGCTTTGCTAACCATTAACCACTGTGTCTTAGAACAGTGCCTATTACATAGTAGGCACCTGACAAATATTCATGGCAGGAGTAAATAACACCATTATGAAGACAGACACGAAAGCAAGCAGTTCACAGGATCTATTGATAAAATTCCTTGCCACTCCCTCTTCAGCCAGTTCGTTGTGCAGCTTGACAGAGAGAGGAGGAGAGAAGGTCAGGGCACTCACGAAGCCGGAAGACCAAAGAGCATGGTGAATGGAAAGAGCTATACAGGATATCTGAGACAGGACTCCTGTGTTGCTTTTGTCACTACTATGTGGCCTGGGCCTCAATTGTCTTGTTTATAGGAGGAGGGGTTAAGTTAAACCAGGGAGAGGAAAACCTCTGCTCTCAGGCCAAATCCAGCCCACTTCCTGTTTTGTAAATAAAGTTTTATTAGAGCACAACCATGCCCATTCATTTTCTTATTGTCTTTGCCTGTTTAAGTGCTACAACAATACAGCTGAGCAGTGATGATAGAGACCCTATGGTTCACAAAGCCTGAAATATTAACTATCTGGCCCTTCCCAGAAAAAGTTTGCCAGCCTCTGGGCTAGACCACTAGAATATAAGAGCCAGGAAAGCAGAGAGTTTGTTTTGTTTCCCACCATCTTCCTAGCACTTAGAACTGGGCCTGGCACATAGTAAATATTCAATAAATATTTGGATAACTCAGAGGTTTTCAAGCTGTTCCACTGAGCCCTTGAGTGGGTCAAATAATATCAGTAGCTGATAGAAAGTACCACGTGCAAGGCACTATTCTAAGTGCTTAGCTTAGATCAACTCCTTTCTTTAATTCTCACGATAACTCCATGAGGTAAGTTCTATTTTTAATCATCCCCATTTTATAAATGGAGAAACTGAGACACAAAAAGGTTAAGTAACTTGCCCTTCTAGTAGGTGGGAAAAACTTGGGACCTGAACCAAAGCAGTCTAACACCGCAGTTTGTGCCTTTAACCACTGCACCACACTGCCTCTCACCTGGCCAGAGGGACTAAGGCAGCTACTGTTTCATCTGTTTTATCTGTTGACTTCCACATATGCTTTTCTGTAATGAAGGGATCTATGGAGTTTTAAAAGTTTGAAAACCACTGAACTCAATCTAATTAATCCCTTTCCAGTTTAACATGCTGAAATCTAGTTTTAGCAAGGGCTACTCTAAAGAAAAAAGAAAATTAATAAAATTGCAACCTGCATTCCTGAACTTCCCTCTTCTTTTTACATCCCCAGAAGACAACCTTGCATGAGTTCACTACAGGACACCCAACTGCAGAAACAGTGAAGGCCAATTGCTTCTGAAAGAAAGAGTAACTCAAAAAATCAAATGTAACTTTTATGTCCATTGCACTATCCAAAAATATAGAAAAGAAATTGAATCAAAGGGACTCAAAATCTAATTTAACCCTTAATTGCTTTGTCAAAATCTAATTTAACCCTTATTGCAAAAGCGTATAGAATGAGCTGGAAAGGTGCACAACACATGCAGAATTCCAAAGACCAAATCTACAACTGATATAACCACGAGGTGGTGTGAAATTTCACTCCAAGTCCAAGGCTACTGCTCTCGGTCCTGAACTGCTCTTATTTTTCAGAATGTGAGCACGTGTTTTCCAACACAGAGATATTAATAATTCAGGCCAAGGATAATCTCCAGGTCATTAATTAAACCCTGTGTACAGGCATGCACATGATAGCATCACACATAGCATACGGAGCCAGAAACACTACGTGGAACCAGCAGCTACAAATTACAAGCATATAATTCCCTTGAGCTTCATAAACCATAAAAATGAAGCTCAGGCGGTTTGTGTAGTCATTTGAATCCCAGAAGGAAATACAGCACTGCGATTCAAAAGTTGCTTATTGTTTATTTTTATATAATGGTTGGATCCTACTTCACAGTTCACACGTGCCCTCCTCCCAGTGAAGCCATCCATCCTCACACTGACTCTCCCTGTCAGCCATCCCCTTCCAGCCTGACCCCCTCCAAAGCTCTCCCCTCTTACCAGAAAAGGTCCTTCCACGGCAGAAGCAGAAAGAGCAACCCAATGGGAGTTTCGGGCTGCTTCTCATCTCATTAGCAAATTTTAACAATTCACGAGAACAATATAACTCTTGTGAATAATCAGTGACTTTTTTTGCTTGAAATGCAGCATATTTAACTCTACATTCTATATATTATAACATACATATAGATTCCAAAAATCAATGGTAATTAAGCACTAATTTCCTTATTAAGTATTATTTTAGATTATCTTTTTCCATTTCCTAGTCCTCAAACTCCTCAAGTCTCCAATCAAAACTATTCTGTCCTTTCCTTGAGTCTTATACATTCATGCACTTACTGAGCTAACAATGAGAATTTTAATATTTAGCGATCACTGACAATGTGCTTGAAAATGTACAGTAATCAGAAGGAACTTTTTTTCTCTCAAGAGCATGTGATCTAGTAAAATAAATAAATAAATAAAAATAAAAAAATAATAGACACGCCGCAATGTAAAGAGCATGTGAGTTAGAGTCAGGTAAACCAGGGCTGCATTTGAACTCTGCTGCTTTTTAACTGTGTTGTGTTAAGTATGCCACTTAAATTCTATGAACAATAATTTTCTTATTGAAATAAATGAAAATGATAATATCTGCCTTTCTGGGTTGCTGTAAGAGTTAACAATACATACCTCTTACTTGTTGTGTGTCCTTGGGTTAGTTGCATAACTGCTCAGTGCCTGCATTTTCTCATCTGTAAAATGGGGCTAAGTGTCCTTCTCATGAGGTTATTCTGAGTATTAGATACTACTATGTGTAAAGCATTCAGAACAATGCCTAGTACATAGTAAGTGCTCAATAAATATTAGTGGCTATGGTTGTTGCTATACATGAAGTACCTATCGCATATCACTTAGTAAATTAGGCATTTGATACTATTATAAAATGACATCAGCAGGGCCAGCCTGTGGCTCACTTGGGAGAGCGTGGAGCTGACAACACCAAGTCAAGGGTTAAGATCCCCTTATCAGCCATCTTTAAAAAATAATAATAATAATAATAATAAAATGATATCAGCAATAAATTAGACAATAAATTATTTCATACCAAATTGTGTAACATAGGTTAAAATAATCTTTTAAAAGTTTAGAAACACCCTCAAAGAAGTGAAGGCAGGGACTTGAGGCAGGTATTTTTATACCCCTGTTTAGAGTAGCATAGTTAAAAGGTGAAAGCAACCCCAGCGTCCATCGATAGATGAACACATAAAAAAAAGGTGGTGCATGCATATAATGGGACATTATTCAACCTTAAAAAGGAGGGAAATTCTTTCACCTTTAGCTCCATCCAATAAGTGAAAAAATGTGGTATTTCTTTTTCTCTGCCTGACTCATTTCACTTAATATTATTCTTTCAAGGTCCATCCATGTTGTTGCAAATGGCAGTATTTCATTCGTTTTTATAGCTGAGTAGTATTCCATTGTGTAGATATACCACATTTTCCGTATCCACTCATCCGATGATGGACATTTGGGCTGATTCCAGCTCTTGGCTATTGTGAAGAGTGCTGCAATGAACATTAAAAAAAAAAAAAAAAAAAAAAAAAAAAAAAAAAAAACGGGGAGGGGGGAGAGGAAGATATAACAACCACAATTTTTTTTGAAGTTCTTACAACAAGCAAATGGAGGGGACACACTTGGGCGGGAGGGGGGAGAGGGAGGAGGGAGGTAGGTTTCGGTGATGGGACATAATAATCAACTACATTGTATATTGACAAAATAAAAATAATATAAAAAAAATAAAGTGCCTTCTCCCAATTGAAAAAAAAAAAAGGAGGGAAATTCTGACATGTGCTACAATATGGGTGAACCTCAAAAACCTTATGCTAAGTGGAAGAAGCCAGTCACAAAAGACCATATACTGTGTGATTCCAGTCATATGAGGTACCCAGAATAGTCAAATTCATGGAGACAGAAGGTGGAATCGTGGTTGCCAGGGCTGGGGGAGAGAGGAACAAGAAGTCAGTGTTTAATGGGTGCAAAGTTTCAGGTGGGAAGATGAAAAGTTCTGGAGATGGACGGTAGTGATGGTTGCACAACACTGTGAATGCACTTAATGCCACTGAACGGTACATTTAAAAATGGTTATAATGATAAATTCTTTGTTGTATATATTTTACTATCAAAAAAATGTTTAGAAACAGAGGGCCCTGGAAAGAGGGCCAAAGAGGTCTGGGAAGCCTCCTTGGGTGGCATGAGAATTGCACCTTAAGAGATTTGAAAATCTGGGGAAATGGCAAATTTCAAGTGGGGGAAACACAATTAAGGGCCCAGCAGGAAGCACAGGTTGGCAGGAGTGGGCCTGGTCAGAGCTGGGGCCCTCCACTGAAGGAATGGGGACCACAGTCTGCTGGGCCTGGCTCCAGCCACCACTCCTTTCCTACCCATCCAGTGTCGGTTGCAGAACTCATGCCAACTCTCAAATCAGTGCCTTTCGTCTCTCTTCACTTTCTTCCTTTATCTTGAAATCCCTTTAATCTGGTGAATTCCACTCCCTCAAAACCAAGTTCTAAGGGCACCTCCTTTGCAAATCCTTCCCTGACTCTGGAACTTCCTCCTATACTATATATCTCTCTCTCAACAAGAATCGATATTTGTCAAAGGTGAGGCTTGTATCTTTTTCTCATATCCGGGTCCTAGCACCATGCCTGATATATTGCTGATACTCAGTAAATGCATGTGGAGTAGATGCGTCATAAGATGCCCAAGTAGTTGAGACTTGATGCACTGGATACTGGTTAAGTTAGCAAAGATGATGACATGACTGGGAGTTGAGGAAAGATATGCCCAACAACAACCACACAGAATGGACTGGAAAGGCCAGGAGACTGAGGTTGAAGAAGCACGCTAAGAGGACCACACTGGAGTCCAGGCAGGAAGTTATGGGGGCCTGAATTAAGTAATTATGATAAGGAAGGAGAGAGATATTTGGAAAGAAACCTCATACACTTATAAATAAATAAATGTGAAAAGTCAAGAGCATAGATACATTTTTAAAATGGGTTAACATTCTCGCTGTGGGAGGCTGAAATTATATGTTCTCATTGACTGAGACCTGGGGATCGGCAGGATGAAGACGTTTAGTGGGCAGAGTTCTGGTTCAAGTGAAAATGAGCTTCTGTTTACAGGAAGAAGGAAGCCCAACACAAGAGCAGAAGTTGAAAGTCCTAACAGAACAAACACATTATTTTCTAGGCTGCTACCTTCACAATCTATTATATGACCTACATGACCTTCTCTTATTTTCCCCTTTTGAAGGGCCCTGTCTTCACAAAACAAAAAGGCTATTTTTCAAAGCTACTCCATTACCAGGACAGGATTCAAAAAAAAAAAAAAAAGGGCAGTAAAGTTCAATCATGTACATTCAGCTAGAGAAGAGTAAAATAAATTTTCCACTTAATGAACTTAACATCCCTCTTTGCGAAAGAAAGTAACCTGGTATAAGCATCAGAGTGATGTCTTTTAATGTCCCCGTGTGACTTTAAACAAGGGGAGACATGGTCCTTATCTAACTTTTCCCTGCTGTGGTATGCCTTTGGGCCAAAAGGAGCTCTGGCCTCTTGCCTGCTAAAACTGACCAGAAAAAGTCCAAAGCTTAGAGGACTCACATGTACTAACAGAAATAATCCAAGGTGCTTTCTAGTTTCCTCTTAAGGGGCATTTATTATTATACCACTGAACATATCGCAACGCTGCAAAAGAAATCTGGCATCAGCCGATGAGAAGCTCATACTGTACATACACATGGGAAATGAGCCCAATTGCATTACAGAATCATGATAGGGCAGACGGAGGCTCTTATCTGTGCCTCCAGGAGATAATTGACTGGTTGTTATCATCCTCCCAAACACAAAGGAGAAAACCAAATCCCAGAAAGCAGGCTTTCACACTGAAGTATAGACTGATCATGAAGACAGCTCTAGTTCAATGCTATTGAGCACCCTGAGAACACAGAAAGGCTGCCCATGGTCATAAAGCTATGGAAAAATAAGCAGAATTGTTTAACAATTAAATCAGTGCTATTTCAATGCTGGACTTCCTTGGGGACAAATTATTTCTCAGACAATCAACAAATAATTTTAGATGGGTGGACTACCCGCCGACT
>NW_007727456.1:215794-221513 GCF_000696425.1 Galeopterus variegatus | reverse complement strand
TTTTTTTTTGATAATACATATAGGCTTCCTAGATTTTACATATTCAAATGTCATTTTATTTATAAAGTGAAGGTAATATACTAGATTTTTCATGTCCTTACTAAATATGATTTGTCAATACCCAAACATTATTTTTGAAATATTACAGTTAATGAGATTACAGAGATTGGGAACTACTTGTTTGGTTTAGCTTTTTTTGTTGTTAATTTTTGTTCTCATTTGGGGGACCACATGTGGAGAGCTAACAGCCCTCATCAGTCCATGCAGTGCTCCCTCTCCGATATTAAATGTCCCCTCCATCCCTGACCCACACTCTGTTCCACTGCCCCACAGAAGTACACAAATACCGATAGTTAACTCTATACCCCATAAATATGAATCATCAAAAATAAATAAATAAATATAAGTCGCCACCTCATAGTGATGAGTGGAAAATAAGATAAAGTCTATGTATACTAAAAGCACATTTACGTACAAGCATCATAATGTAGTTTGTATGTATTCACACAGATTCAAGTACCTACATCAGTTCTCTCATTTTACAAATGAAGTAATTAAGGACCAGAGAAGTGAAGTGACTTACCCATGGCCACAAGAAGGTNGAAAACCAAATCCCAGAAAGCAGGCTTTCACACTGAAGTATAGACTGATCATGAAGACAGCTCTAGTTCAATGCTATTGAGCACCCTGAGAACACAGAAAGGCTGCCCATGGTCATAAAGCTATGGAAAAATAAGCAGAATTGTTTAACAATTAAATCAGTGCTATTTCAATGCTGGACTTCCTTGGGGACAAATTATTTCTCAGACAATCAACAAATAATTTTAGATGGGTGGACTACCCGCCGACTGATAATAGAGATTTTCACAAAACTCAAGTCATAAAACTCCAGGAAATGAAATAAAAAGGCAAGGTAAATCACCATCAGTTTATTTATGTTATTCATACCACTCTAATTGTAAAACTCGATCTAAAGATGATAATCCCAGCAGGGTTACGAAGGTTCCATCTCAGTGCTCCCGCTGTTTCCAAAGGCACGTGTGCTCGTATATGCACTCCCTCCACACACACAGCAGCTCAGCTGGTCTCCGAAGAAAGCAGCAGACAAAGAAGTGATCTCCCCCGCCCCATCCCTGGATTAATAGCCCCACGAGATGACTCCCAGGCTTTTAAACAAGCCTAGCACAGCACTCACCCACTAGTTCTCTCCCAGAAAATACAAACAAGAATCATAGAATGTAATTCTGGAAAAGACTCACTGGTTTCTAAATGCCAGTCCTAGGACCCATGACCATACAAGGAAACTTTTTTATCAGCCCAAGGAAAAATAAAGACAATGTATGTGATGAGTTTTCCAAAAGGTAAATGTATGGAATTTAAAGAACTGCCCTTTTTTTTTTGATAATACATATAGGCTTCCTAGATTTTACATATTCAAATGTCATTTTATTTNTACAAATGAAGTAATTAAGGACCAGAGAAGTGAAGTGACTTACCCATGGCCACAAGAAGGTCAGCTTGGAACTAGCTCGAACTAAGCCACCTAGTACTGTCTGTTTTTCAATTAGGTCTTTGGTCATTTCCCTAAATGTAAACACACACATACACACTGCAAAAACTTTGTGGAAAAAATGAAATTAACTACACACATTCATAAAAATATTTTTAAAATTTCAAAACAAAAGCTCTGCATGAGTCTAGCTATTTCTAAAATATTGTATTGATCACTTGAAAGGTCTTGTGGACTTGATCAATGTAGGATATCAGGAGTTTATTAGGCATATTTATAAGAAACCCCCCCCATGTACTTTAAATAAATACCTTACGGACCCTCAAAGGTGTTTTTGTAAAATGCTGAGAAGCATAGTACTCGCAGAATTCTAGAAACTTGTCTAGGATGCCTCTGAGTTCACTCGTCCCTTCCAAGCCTCAAATACTATCTTCCCTGGCGTGTCCCTTCCAGATCCCAAAGAAAAAGCAATTTCCTCCGGTCCCACCATCGCTTGCAGTGTTTCTGCCTTCAAGGTTGGCATTAGGAAATGTCTCCTTCATATGTATTAGTGTCTGTCAGAGTCTGTACAGACTTTCCCCTGGCACGCCCTTCAGAGGCCACAGGCTAGGGCATTACACAAATTTTTTTTCACACCCATATTAGAACTCATGAAGTGATGGATTCTAGCATATGCCCCCAAATTTTTTGTTACTTGCACGTATTATCTATAGGGTAATTTTATCTAACTGTTCAAAAAGTACCGTAAAGTAGCATCTTATTGACACATGCCCTTCATCCACAGAAATGGTGCCTTCACTGATGGGCTCTCTGCCCCTGTAGGCTCTGGCAAAGGAGATAGCTTCATTGGAGACTTGTTTATTTTATAGCGAGTCGTGGAAAAAGGGTTCCACTCTAGTCTTAGAGATTACAAATTTAAACTGAAATCCCTCCAAAAGTTAGTAATCAATTCTATTACCTAACAGAGCCCAGTAATATATCATTGTAAGTTTGTAAAGTCAAGGGTGACCTTGAGCAGTCACACTATCTCAAGAGCTTTAGTACTCCTTGGTTGAGAAGTGTCCCAAAAATTAGGTTCTCCAGTCACCAACCTGAGGCTGACACTGTACAGTTTATTTCAGCAGAAATCATGACATTTGCACAGTAAGGATGGCTTTCAATGCTACTTGAAATAAGACTTCCCTGCTTTTNATGACATTTGCACAGTAAGGATGGCTTTCAATGCTACTTGAAATAAGACTTCCCTGCTTTTGCATCCAGCACTAACCGCAGCCATCCTATTTCTTTTTATGAACCACTCACTGTCTGATCTCAGAGGGACTATACATCTATTATCTATCATTTCTTAGATTCTTCCTTCTTTGCCTTTCTTAGACCTTCCTCTAGTGAAGTATGCTTTAGTGTCCTACACATTATTTCCACTGAATTTGTATAAGATAAATCTTTAGATGCAGTACTCTATGTTTTAAAAGACAAAACAGTGTTAAAGTAAACATTTTTCACAGGTTTTTCATAAAACTTGATTGGTTTACTATGACCACATAATCACTAATCCGGTCTCTACACCAATTAAAAAGAATGTCTTTGTGTCTGTATACTTTGACTATTTATTAGAAGAAAGGAAGGGAAAAAAAGAAGAAAGGAAGGAAGCAAAGAATAAAGAAAGGAAGAACGAAGGGAAGAGAAAACCTACTTGAATGAAGCTATTTTCCCAGGACAAAAATGTGTCACAAAAAAGAAAAGTCAAATCCAAAGAAGAGAAAAAATTATTCTGTTGAGTTAAAATTTATTTTATGAATATAATTAAATATATGAACCAAAATTAATGAGCAGTTTCTTTCCATCTAGTGTATTACATAATAGCTATACACAAAATCTGCATATATATACATATATATGTATGTGTGTGTGTGCACCCATTCCAGTATGCTTGCTATAGTGTAGGTACAGTCAATAGCAAGGCGTTAGAGTCATGCTTCACATTTTATATATACTGAGCTCTACTAGCTCTATGACCTGGACAATAACTTAATGTCTCTGAACCTTAGTTTCTTCATCTGTTAAAGGATTATAATTATTTCTAGCTCATAGGGCTGTTGTGAGGATCACATGAGATAATGCTTACACATCGTTTGGCCCAGCACTGGCATGTAGTAAGGATTGCAAGTGCTAGCCATAATCATCACCATCATAATTACTGTTATCATTGTCGCTGTCCTTTTCATCATTGTCAGACTACAGGTGTAACCTGGACTACGAAAAGGAGTGGTGTGTTTGAGAAAAATCCTCCAAGTAAATTCTTCTCCACAGCTTCCTGCTCTCTGCTACCTTCTCCTGAGGTAGGTAAATCCAACTAGAATATAGCTTGGTTCCAGTCTCCAAAAGAAGTGCTGAATCCATCAGATAATGTCTGTAGACATTACACAGTGATTTATATAGGCCTCCCTAAGAGTATTGCTAGGGAAGCTACTGAATTTAGAAAGCCAGCAAGTCACTCCAGTTATCAATCAATCTGTGTTAAGTGTGACTGACGTACAACTCGCCATACTAGGCTCAACTAGTCTATGCCAAAAAATACAAGTTATGCACTGGGCTCTCAAAGACTTTAAAAACTACCTAGACTAGGTAAGAATGTCAGATACATACTTAATTAGTAGTATATAGCAATATATAATAAATATGTACCACATTGTGGGTTTGCTTAGTCAGGGAGGGCTTTCCAAAGTAGATGAAACCCAAGATTAACTCTGAAGGAGTCAGGAAAAGGTAACAGCAGGAGCGTCACAGCTATTACCTTAGTTAATCTTCATTATTCCATTTAATCCTCACAGTAACACTGTGAGGGTGATAGGATGACCCACATTTTCCACATGAAGAAACTGAGGAGCACAGGTGTAAAGTCACCAGCCTAAAGAGACACTAATGAGGACTGGAGCTATGATTCAAGGCTAGGGTTTTCACCGCAGCCCATGCCTAGGTCATCCTTTGGACACTTTAACCATCACCTTGGGTGAATTAAACCAGTGTCTAACAATGACAATTACAGCTTCCGTGCAGTCCCTATTTCCTCCCTGAAATTTGTTCCTATCTTTTGAAAAGTTATAGTATTAACCATAGTGACTAAAAGTATTGTTAAAAGAAAAAAATTAAGCAAATTGAATTTAACAAAGTTTAATTTGAACAAGAAAATAAAAAAATAAATAAAAACAATTTGCGAATCTGGCAGCCCCTCGAGTCAGAACAGATTCAGAGGGAGTACAGCCAAAAACATGTGGTCACTTAGATATACAGACAGAAAAAGGAAGGGAGGTACAGAACAGTTGATTGCCTGCAACTGTCTGAGAATGCTAAGTTAGGCGGTGGTTCATTAAGAGCTCAAGAGTGAGTATGGAGGCTTTCTCAGGCCAAAACTTTTTAGTCTGATTTAACAGTATCAAAAGAATAGATGAAGTAAAGGTTATATGAGGCCACAGAAAAAGACTGATCATAACTGGGAAATGGTTAGTTATGATTGAAGCCCCTTGAGATACTCTCTCTAGGGCCATCCCATTATTTCCTCCTGTAGTGCCTGAGGTGGGTGGAATACCTCCATGTGAGCTACCTGTCACCCTTTCCAGTGTCTTCCTCTTCCCCCGTGACCAATTTAACATCAGTAAACTTGCCAGTGAAGGAAACCAGAGGCCCAGTGCCCATCTGGTCTTGAAGGCAGGATGTGTGTCCCCTACCTGTGTGTCTTATCTTACATTTCCCTCACGGTAGCAACACAGAGTTGCTCACCCAAATTGCCGATCTTTCTTTCAATCCAATTTCCCACCATTCTGAACAATCTTAAACTAGGATGTTCATGGGACAATAAACAGAGACACCTGGTGGTCCAGAGGGGCCTGCAGGGTCATGTTTCCTGACTTCTCTGCCTCTTCATCCACAGCTTCTCCAGCATCCACTAACCATGTGGGTCAAAAGCTCCATTACCAACCACAGACAAAGCTGCAATATCAGGAGCAGCTGTTTCTCTCTTGCAGGTTGCTGTCAGGCTTAAGAATCAGTAAGAAGAATGGAATAGAAATGGACTGGAGTGGACTGGAATGGACTGGAATAGAATAGGATAGGATAGGATAGGTTAGGACAGAATAAGATAGGATAGGATAGGATGGGATGGGATGGGATGGGATGGGATGGGATGGGATGGGATGGGATGGGATGGGATGG
>NW_007727456.1:214552-215569 GCF_000696425.1 Galeopterus variegatus | reverse complement strand
AGGTTAGGATAGGATAGGATAGGATAGGATAGGATAGGATAGGTTAGGTTAGGATAGGACAGGATAAAATAGAATAATAGAATAACTCTTCCTCCCACCTTTGATTAAATAGAAAAAAAATCTATTAAAACAGTGCCTTGCATTCTCATTTTTTTCTTGTCATTCTTGTCACAAATAACATGGATACCTTTAGCCTAAAGTGACTTGTGACTTGAGAGTAGGTAACATGTCACACAATTCTCCCTAAGAAAAGATAAATGATTGTGAAAATAGATAGGTGTGGATACAGAGGAAATGTAATTTTCATCCTTTTTTAAAAGAGAAAGAGAGAGAGAGTGAGAAACAAAGAAACATTGCTGAGTCCTCAGTGACCCACACATATCAAATTATACAGGACGGGGTAATGTGATTGCCCATTCTCAAATCAGCCAGCAGATGTGCTGCTGCATTCTGCATGAGCAGCAAGTGACAGAAAAGCCCTGCTGGAAGTCCTACTAAAAGAGAATTACAATAATCAAGCCTGCGCTCCATCAGGGCATGTGTTACTGCAGCAAAATTAAATACAGACTCACACTGCCTAAGGCCCAAAAAGCACAATACCGTTGTCTCAACCTTCCAAATACTGTTCATCAAAAGAAGGGGTATAGTTTTTAAAAAACTCGGATCAGACAATGTGATTTTGTTTCATTTCTTTTTGTGTCATTAAGTCAGTGGCTCAATCTACCTTTGCTTTTTCTTTCTCCTGATGGCCTTTTCCATCATTTATGCAGTCCCCTCGATCTTGACTTTCAATCATCATATGTCAATCATGAGACTGAAAGTCAAGGATTTAGAAATTATTTCCTCCATAGAAAATTTTAAATAAAATGTGTGTGCTGAACAGTTTTTTACAACTCAATAAATATACTTCCACCACAAAAACTATCTTGTAACTTTTGAATATAACAAATTAAAATCTTAGCTTTGGAAAGACCACAGATCTAACCACTAGGTGACGTGTTGGCTTCAGTTGATCAT
>NW_007727456.1:211652-213353 GCF_000696425.1 Galeopterus variegatus | reverse complement strand
TCCTCACTCAGCCCTGCCAATCAACCAGGCACAGCCTGCCCCAGCCCCATCTGTTCACTTCCCACCCTCTCCTCTGTCATCACCCGTCACAAGCCACTGTCCCTTCACCCAGACCAGTGCAGGATCCTCTTTACCGCTCACCTTTCTTCCTCTCTTGCCCACGTCCTCTGTTCTTCACATAACAGCCCCAGCATTCTATTTTAAACATGATTTAGCTTCTATTTCTCAGCTGCCTAAGCCCCATGAGTGGCTTCCCATTTCATTTCAAAGAAAATTCAAGCTCCTGGCCTCACCTTAAAAGACCCTGCATGGCCGGCATGCACCTACCCCTCCTTTCAACTTGCCCTGCCCTCCCTCATTCACAACTGCTCCCACTGTGGGAGAGAGTCCTTTTCCTTCTACGTCTTGAAAATACCAAGCTCCTTAGCACCTCAAAGAGTTCAGACTTCAAGGCCTTTGCACATGCTTTTCCCTCGTCTTGGAATGTCCTTCTCCTTCTCTGCGTGGCTGGCTCCTCCCGATCCTCAGTCAAAGACGATGTCCCTGCTTACCCTTAGTTAGTTAGTTTCTGCCCAGCTCTACTCTCTGTCATTGTACCCTGTTCATTGCTTCCACAGCAGTCACTACAATGTGTAATACAATATGTAATAATCGAGTTAGTGTTTTGCATTTACTAATTTGCTTGCTTGATCCCCAACTAGACTAAATTCCACAAGCCATGGACATGAACTCCCATTCACAAGCCACTTGTAGGCTGGGCCCCTTACGTCACTGTCAGCTCTTAGCAAACGATCATGCACCTATTGTTTGATAGCTAGATGAGGGAAGGAAAGGAAAAATGAAGGAATGAGTGAACAAATGAGCCCATTTGTAACGAACTCTAAAAAGGAGGACATATATAATGTGTAGGCCTAAGCATTGCAGCCATGTCGTTATGGCCTGAAATTTAAATTGAATTCTGCATAAGCTGCACTGTTTCTTTACATATGCTTTCCTCCCACAAACTCAGGGAAGAGGAATGAAGGAAAGGAATTGGGAGTAAGTTTTGGATCTGGGTCTCCCCACCCCAAGTAGCCTTGCCTCCTTGGCGGGGGGGAACTAATGCAAGCATCTGGGGGCTCCTGAGCCTCCTCTTACAGCAGCTTGATTTATGCAGCAATCTTTCCTTATTGGCCCATGGTCCTTTCTTGTGTGTGGCTCAGGCAGCATAATCCATGCTTCCTACCCAATTCTGTGAGGTCTCCTGGAGCACATATAACATCTGGCAGCATCCTGAAATCACATGTCTGGATGCTGCAAAGGTATCTCCATATATTACCTTCCTGCTCTGCAGGGAGAAATGTTATTTTTGGTTGAAATCACTTTTTCATTTATCCCAGGTCAAAGGAAGTTCATTCTCCCCAATGTTCAATTTTCCTCAGTCAAATTTTTAAATTTTATCTCATTTTAAAATAAACTATTTTTAAATGTACTATTTTATATAGATATGTAGCTAAAGGTGAGGGCATGTGATTGGGTCTAATTTACAACTATATATAAATATATATATATATGAAAACTAAGCCTTATTTTAAATTGTAATTCACTACACAATGTCAAGGATTTCTCCCTACATACAATTAATCAATACACTTACCATTTTTTCAATTTCAAAAAGATTGTTAATACAAATCTCCCTTCACACTGAGCAGAAACCCACTT
>NW_007727456.1:196301-211044 GCF_000696425.1 Galeopterus variegatus | reverse complement strand
TCCACTTCTGTTTCAATAATTTGGTCAAATGTTGAGAAAATGGACCTCAAAAAAACAAAGTATAAAAAAGAATAATGATTGCGGGTCTTTAAACATTGAAGTTAAAATCAAGCCAAATGAATTTTCTTGAAAGATAGTTTATAACATATATAATTTAAGTCCCCAAAATATTTTGGAAAGGAATAATTTCTCCAAGAGGATCTGATGTTGGTACAGAAAACTATCTGGTGACGGATCCCAGCTCTGTTATAATTATTTCTTAACCTTTTCTCTTTATTTCTTTGCTAACCTATACATGCTTTTTGCCTTGTACTTTTTCTCTTTTTTCTTTTTTTATTGCTTTGTGGGGGGAAAAAAATGAAAACAAAACTTCATGGCGGGGAAAGTAGTCCTCCATGCATAGTTCTTCCAGCTTGTGTGATGAGTAGTAAACACCAAAATACTTCCTATCGGATACACGTGTAAAATTGGGGCCTGGGTACACTGTCTTTGGCAGAGTCTCACCTCCCTTTCTACTGTCCTCTTCACAACTTTAGGAGGCCTATCTTCCTCCCCCCAGGGCACCACTCTGCCAAATCCAAGAAAGAGACAAGAGTTTGAGCTGGACAAAGATATAAAAGGAAAGATTCAAAAAATATTTAGATGGTAAAATCAACAAGCTATACATAAAATAATGAAGAAATAATGAAATTAACAACTAGCAAAATGTCAGCCTGTGACTAATGGTTTCCAAGTATTGGAAGTACAGCATTCACCAGTGCCTAAGTTACCTACATTAACTGCAATTTCTGGTTTTGCATCTACAGATCAATGTCTCTACTTACTAAAACAGGCCCATCTGTCTAATAAAGTGTTGCAAATTATTATTGTCAATTTTCAAAAAACGCATTCAGCTTTGGCTATAGACACATAGCTAGGTTCCAAAGTGATGCTCCCTAGAAATCCTTGCTGCATTAGGTCTTGTTTCTTTGCCACTACTTTTTTAATTAACTAGTACAGATATAAGACTATGTCCACATGGGTCAAATCATTTGACAATCTTGAATAAAACGGCAAATGTTTTTGCTCCAATAATCATTTATACCAGTGTTGTAAAAATTGAACAGACTTATATACCCAATCAAGATAGCTGAATTAGTTGTCCTATTGACAAATGTTTCTCGTTAAAAAAATGATCTGCAATTGCACAAGGAGAGAACATTCTTAAACACTGGAGTTTGATGCCTCCAAAAAAACTATCGAAATATTAACACTAGTGTGCCTAATCGGCTAGCTATAAGCATTATGAGTGGTGGGTACATACGTAACAGATTAAAAGATCCATCAAAAATTGGTTAGTAGCATTCCCTCATCAATAGCCATTCTATCGAATGGAGGGATCTAATGCATACACCATTTTAAAATATTGGTGTGTTAAATGCCCACCAATAGGGAACTATCTGAAAACAGGTACAAGGTTTCTTTTGGAAGTTATGAAAATATTCCAAAATTAGACAGTGGTGGAGGTTTCACAACTCTGTGGATACACTAAATTCTGTTGATTTGTACACTTAAAACAGGTGCATTTTATGGCATGTAAATTACATCTCAGTAAAGCTGTTAAGGAAAGCCCATCGGTAGAAGCAGTCCTCTCTCTCTGACAAGGGAAAAGCCTCCAAATGAACAACCACCACGGTCTCATGCATGAAGAGCACTTGAAGGAGCAGTCAGTCATGGGCGTCCTGAGGGAGACAGCGAAGGCCATCACCAACAGCAGCAGCAAAAACACGGCAGTCAGGGCCGGCCCGGTGGCGCACTGCTATAGTGCGCCGCTTGGGAGTGTGGCGGCGCTCCCGCCGAGGGTTCGGATCCCACATACAGACCGGCCGCTCACTGGCTGAGCGAGGTGCGGGCGCAACACCGAGGGTTGCGATCCCGTTGCCGGTCACGAAAAAAGACAAAAAGGAAAAACAAACAAACAAACAAACAAAAAACACAGATTTAGGGCCGGCCCGGTGGCGCACTGCTACAGTGCGCCGCTTGGGAAGCGCAGAGGCGCTCCCGCGGAGGGTTCGGATCCCACATACAGACCGGCCGCTCACTGGCTGAGCGAGGTGCGGGCGCAACACCGAGGGTTGCGATCCCGTTGCCGGTCACGAAAAAAGACAAAAAGGAAAAACAAACAAACAAACAAACAAAAAACACAGATTTAGGGCCGGCCCGGTGGCGCACTGCTACAGTGCGCCGCTTGGGAAGCGCAGAGGCGCTCCCGCGGAGGGTTCGGATCCCACATACAGACCGGTTCCCGCTCACTGGCTGAGCGAGGCACAGGGGCAACACCGAGGGTTGCGATCCCGTTGCCGGTCCCGGTCCGGTACGGGGGCGACACTGAGGGTTGCGATCCATTGCCGGACACGGAAAAAGACAAAAAAAAAAAAAAACACGGCAGTGATTTGAAAAACATCATCAGTATCTTCCTCAGCCTTCAGGAGTTTGAGATACTCTTGGAGACACAGCATTAGTAATAGGAGGCCATAGTAAGAACACAAGGAAAGTCATACAACGTATATGAGAGGTGCAGGCAAAGATCTTCCAGCAGGGAGCGGGCCACGTGGACGCTCTTTGGAAAACAATGGAGCATTTGGACTTGTACCAGGACTGGAATGAAGAATACACTGACTTTGAGTAGACAAAAAGAAAACTGGGGCAGAGAGGGCATGGATAAAGGTCAAGAAGTGGAATGATCCCAGAAAGATGGAAGGCAGGGAGGAGGTGTTGTGCCGGAAGCAGGACTGTCACTGTGCAGAGCTGTCAGCTTCCTTAAAATCTACCAGCAAAGTCAGTATTTACTCTAAGTTCTGAGCAAGATGAGAGAAAAGATAAAAAGCAATGTTGTAGATAGACTAATTTGAACTTGGCCTGTCAAATCCAAAGTGAGAGGGAGTCTTGCCCGGTGGTCTAGTGGTTAGGATTCGGCTCTCTCAAAGTGAGAGGGAGAGATGACAGAATTTATCTTAATGAATCAACAGAGAATTTCAGAGGAAGAATTTAGCAACCCCAAGGGTTTAGAGAGGGAACAAAGGAGAGGGGAGATTCCAAATGGTCACTGATTATTGAACTTGAAGAAAGTGACAGAAATAAAGAGATTAAAAATACTACAGTTTGGAAAAGAGAAAGATTGGTTTATTTCTGGGATATTGAAATTGACAGAACATCTGAATGAAACTGTTCTATCAGATAATGACTGTTTATGAGAAGTGTGAAGAGGAGGGGGAAAGAAGTATTACCTGCATCCTTAACCTTTTCTTATCTTATTCTTAGGTGTAAGAAACTGTGTCTGGCTCCCAGAAAATTTTCTGAGTCCTCAGAACTTCAGCTTTTAAAGATATTTTGTTTCTTCAAATATCTTTATATTTATGACATGAAACAGTTAAAGCATGTGAATTAACAAGAATTCCAATGTCTTGAACATATAACTTAACCACTATATATTATTGCTAGTCAAAGCAATTTTCAAAGCATGCACTGTATTAGCTTTACAAGAAGATTTGCTTCGTGTGTTTTTCCTCTAAAAAAATTAATAATTCTAGCAATGTGTTTGGGATGTTCTTCTAACATGTTTTGTAGAAGGATACTGTTGCGACCACTACTTTGTGTATTCTGGCTCTTGAAGTTGATATCTCACTAAGTTTGAAATCTAAATCATGGATTTGGCTGTGGTTGTTGCCAGACAGCAATATCACAGAGTTAGGATAAAATTAAGAAATTTGTGTTGTCATTTTGGATGTTTAACTTTAATCAGGGAAAAACCCTGCATAACCTTAGAATTGCAGGCATGTGAGGTGTAGACTAATAATATTTTGCCCCAGACGAACAGTTTTTGCTAGTTCTGAGAGATCTGCAGGGCATATGCTACTGAAACAGCTCATTCCCAAACTAAGCAATAAATCTAGATTTGACAGCTACATAAATCCATCATCCAGTCAGGGAGGCATTGTGTCCAGTGTCAAGGCACTCAGGTAATTGGAGAATAAGAAGGGAACAGAGAAATGACAGGACCCCACTGTTGGTAGAAGCATCAGAGATCATTTTTAGATTACAATCTGTTCAAAATCCCCAGATTTGAGAATGTACAGGAGATCTTTAAGTATTTTTAATGCTAATCATAGAACTCATCAAAAATTTAACTTGTCTCCTAGAATTTATTTATTTAGATTACCGTCTTAAACAACAGCACCAAGAACTGATTGGGTTTTTTTAATTAAATAGACATTCTTAAGAAAAGCCAATATGATTCAGAGTTTTGTGGAAAACTGTGAGTTTTAATGACCTTTTTTTTTTTCCTTTTTGTCTTTTTCCGTGTCCGGCAACGGATCGCAACCCTCGGCGTCACTCCCGCGCCTCGCTCAGCCAGCGAGCGGGAACCGGTCTGTATGTGGGATCCGAACCCTCGGCGGGATCCGAACCCTCAGCGGGATCCTTTTAATGACCTTTTAATGGAAGCTAAAACCTTCTTTATTCCAATTTATACTTGCCAGCGAGCGGGAACCGGTCTGTATGTGGGATCCGAACCCTCGGCGGGATCCGAACCCTCGGCGGGATCCTTTTAATGACCTTTTAATGGAAGCTAAAACCTTCTTTATTCCAATTTATACTTTAGGTTTTTGGCTTTGAAAGGCATTTGGTCAAATATTCCCCTCTCCAAAAAAAATTATATTTTAAAATCTACATTCAGTGAAATAAATGGAATTGGATATGGGGAACATCAGTCACTAGAGTTACAAAAATTGTGAATTTATTAATAAAAACATAAATTTTCTTCAAATTCTCCATAATTTTGCTTTCTGCAAAAATTCTAAAGACACCTCCCATGAAGGCATCTTTGAAATTTTTACAAAAGGTAGGCAAGATATTTCCAATGGCAATATATTTTGTTTATCTTTTGCAGAGATTTGTATAGCTGTAATATAACATTCCCCTTAGCTTATTAGTACAGCATTAGGGAAAAAATGGCAAACTGTTTCCAGAAAACTGATTCTCAACTGCATCCTTTAAGGCTAAAGGATGTCTTTTGGCTTAAAGAGAAAGGAAAATATATAAAGGAATAAAAATCAAATGGATGATACAATTTGAAAAGTTTCTTTTAAAACTGTTGTTACAACTAGAACTGCAAAGGTTTAGCTGGAAGATATTGTCAATCATGCAGGTTTTTTAAAAATCCGTTTTCCAAAAGGCAGCATCTCAATACCCCATGGAGGTTGGCATGATTTAATGAAGATCTCCAAGGCAGGGAGCTGGTTTTCTCCACCACTAGCATCAGAATCACAAAATAACTCTTCTATAGAAATACCTAAATAGGGAAAGCACCGTTTGTGCATATAATATAAATTTGTGAAGTTACTGCCTAGAAGATGTGATCACAAACAAGTAAAAATGAAACATATCTAACTCTAAGGTGGTTCAACATAGAATTTGATATGCAAGACCTGGGAACACCTATAAATGAGCCTTAAGGAAGAATTTTTAAATAATAAACCAGCACCATCTGCCGTCCGGACACTGAAATAGCAACGGAAGCCATTTCGCACACTGCGCGCGAAGGGCGCGGGGTCGGGGGAAGGTGGCCAGGCTGTGACAGGTGCAGCTAAGACTGGAAACCAGATAAGCCTGGGCTGGTGAAAAGTTCAGTACTGAGGAGGAGAAAGAGAAGAAAAACAGAAAGAGAAGGATTTACTTAGCATGAGTGGTGCACCTGTAAAGATACCAGGCTAGGAAGGAGGGAGGCAAGATACTGGGAAAGTGTCACCAGCAAGAATTGTCTTTTCCCTGAGCTCTTAGCTCTTTTCAGAGAAAATATCTCTCCTGTAACATTGACTTTATATCTTCCTGTTCGCTCCTTATTCCCCGCTCCCTCCCTATTTACACCTCCTTCCTTCAAATCTTTTTGAGCTGAAAATCTGTTGATGCTCAGAGGTTTTCAAACTTGCTTCATAAATCAAAGAATTTCTGGCTTCAAGATAATACAATAAACATTTAAAGATAGACTGATCCTTACAGTCCTCCTAGTCTACATTTAACAGATAAGGAAACAAGCTTGGAAAATTTGGGTGACCTTGGGGTCACCCAGCTGGTGAGTGACAAAACCCAGTCAGGATACCTGGTTTGCTCCCAGATTGGGCCCAATAAGAATAAATTTTCCTGCAAAGTGGTCACACCTATAAAGAGTTCCTCAAAAGTTTCCCCATCCCTAGTCTGTTATTATTTGTTGTACATATGTTTGGAATTTCAGAGTCTTAATAAAATTATACATTTTCCTCATATACATTTTTCCTCATCTTTGAACTATTTTGAAGAGAATCAAAATTTAATATGAATATATAGCTTAAAAGAGAAAATAAAATAGGCAGTTATCTCTAAGTCAATGTATCCAGTACTATGTGTTTCTAAAAAGAATAAACTAATTTAAATCTAAATTTTATGTTTTTACGGGGGGTGGGGGGTTGTTTGTTTGTTTGGCAGCTGGCTGGTACAGGGATTGGCTCCTGGACCTTGCTGTTATCATCATCACACTCTAACCAACTGAGCTAACCAGCCAGCTCTATGGTCTTTTTTAACACAATACAACAAAAGGAAACACTTAACTTTTTACCTTTAATTCCTTCTATCTTTCTGCAATTTTCTGCCATAACATCGTCATTCATTGTGAAATCAAGCCTCTGGAAGATCAGGAAATAGTGTTTCATTCTTTTCTAAAGCAAGTAACTTGAGATAAACTGGATGCTTACCTTTATGATAGTTTCCAAATATTAATTTTGCTTAACCAATGTTCTAGAGATTTATTTTCTCCTACACTTCTCATTTGCAACTAAATATGCAATACCTCTGCAAGTCAGCCAACATATAAACCAGCAAGTTACATCCTCTAATATGTACTTTATCCACAAAGCTCCAAGCACACCTTTTTATTTTTTAAACACCTTTTTATTTTAATGAGATACTATATTTATTCCCCTTTTTTTCCAGAAGCGCCTTGGAGAGGAAATTTCCCAAATCAAATTTCACCCATCAAATTTTTTTTATTTTAATGCTTTTATAAAGAAGAGAGAACGAGGCCAAAGTATTTTCCAAATCCATTCTAGGTTTAGAAGCTAACAATGCTGAATTTTACTTGAGCCCTGTGCTCATTGGAAGACGTCAAAGGATAAATAAATCCCTCACCCTTTTGTGGTCTGCAAAATGGCTTAGTGCAAAGAACCATCTTTTTCTATATAACTTAGATAAGGCTTATGGATTCCCCTTGTTTACCTGTGACAAGGCCAGACACAGACCCTCCAAATTACCATTCTTTGGCTCATAAATGATTAGCTGAATCCCTTGTCCCCATGGATCCATGGGAATAAATGACTGTTAGCCAAACTTTGGTTAAGCTTCTCTCCTTCTGCCAGGCCCCTGAACTTTAGCCTACCCTCAGCCTGAGCCAGCAGACAGCCCTATTTATGGGTCTCTGCTGGAAAATAGGCTGGTGTCAGGGTCAAACGCTCTCTGATCTAGGGCCCTGTACGCCACTCTTTGATCCCACTTCCCCACACCAGTTCTTCCTAGGCTGTTCACCCCTGTTATAAAGGAAACATCCTTTTTGCCTCACTCTTGAGATGCCCATAGATCTTATGGTCACATTGTTCTCCCTACTGCAATTGGCTTCCCTCCCCACCTTGCAATAATCCTTTTGAATAAAATCTCTCCTAAGTCCAGATTTGTTTTTTATTTGACAAAACCAAGAATCCTAATTAAAGCTGAGGGAAACACTAAATGCAACAGATCAGAATTATACAAATCTTCTTCCTCTAGAAGCAAAATCATGCAATGCTCATAAGAGTATTCATATTTCTCATATTTTTTTAACTCCAAAATAAAATTGCAAACTCTTCAAAGACAAGGCTTTCTGGAAAATGTTTGCACTTGAATGAAAAGTAAAATTATTTAATTTTATTTTATTTTACAAATTCTGCTAAAAGTCATAGTATTTTCCAAATTTTGTACTGGCATATCAAGTTCCCCAAATTTGCCCAGATTCAAGCTCACTTTTGATGAGCAAAAGAACTACTTCTTCAGTATTCACTCACTAAATCTTCTTGCAACTCGCTATTTTGCAGCAGGGTGAGAAATCCAAATATTTTTATTCAAAATCCTTGTCAACGTGCTCAGTACTCAGTTGTTTACCAGAAAATAAATCTAATTTTTCAATGACAAAAAGCACATTGTGAGGCCCGATGCTACTGCAAATCTTCAGGACATTTCTGTGGCCAGAACTGACCAATACCATATGCCACATTATGTAAACAAATATGTACCAATGGGCTCAATTGTATAAACCACAGGAGGAAACAAAAATGATGAGCTGAACAGATGTCTTTGAAGCATAATCATTTCTCTGGCAATCCAGGAGACAACGATCCTTTGGTCTGTGAAAATAGGTTGGAAATCTTTACACACCCACTCTTAACTAAAAAAAAAAAAAAAATAGATTGTAAACACCAATGAAACAATGAGTTGGCTTTTCATTAACTTAACAGATCCATGTAAAAGTGAATTAATTAGCTAGTGCCTTCCTACACATGTTAGATAGAATCATTCATTTCCCTTGACATTCATTCTAGGCTCAGGTCCAATGTATATATGCTCTGATTCACTTCTGTGTTTATTTAATACTGATATCTATTTATTCCTTTATTCATTAAATATTTATTGGTCTCCTACGGTGCGCTAAGCACTAGGGATACAGTTGTGAACAAACTAGACAAAAATCTTTGTCCTCATGGAACTTGCCATCTAGACAGAAAATAAACCAGATAAGTGAGTAAAAATTACAGGATGCTAGATGTATTATGCGGTCTCCTACGGTGCGCTAAGCACTAGGGATACAGTTGTGAACAAACTAGACAAAAATCTTTTTCCTCATGGAACTTGCCATCTAGGCAGAAAATAAACCAGATAAGTGAGTAAAAATTACAGGATGCTAGATGTATTATGCGCTGAGGAAAAAAACATAAAGCGGGAAAAGTGGCTACAAAATGATGTGGGGCAGGAGGATTTTAGTCTTGAAAGGGTGATGTTTGAGTCATGATCTCAAGGAAGTGCGGGAGCTACGTGTGGAGACACGGCGGTGGGGAGGGGGGAACACTCCCAGCAAAGGAAACAGCAAACAAAGAAATGATAAAATGTTGCTATGATGAATATGCTAACTACCCTGATTTGATCATCACACATTGTATACATATATTGAAATATACCTCTGTACCCCACATATACATAAAATTAATATGTTTCCATTTAAAAATAAATAAATTCCTTTAAAAAGGGGGGTGGCGGGCAGCAAGTGGAAAGGCCTGGAGCTAGGAACACTGCTACACTCAATGTGGGGCATTGCAGAGCATGTGAAGATGAATATGCCTGAACAGTTTATAATCTAGTAAAGAGGCTTAGAATGCAAATGTGCTTAAATACTACCAAGTAGACAGTTTTGAGAGTTAGAAAAGAGATACAAACATGATTTCATAGTAGTCAGAAAATGAAGCAATAATATAGTTGGGAATGCTCAGCAGGCAGGGTGAGGTGGGGTTGAGGGTTAAAACACTCCCTGGAGGAGCTCACATGTGAGAGGAGTCTGTACAGAGCACGTGGGCCAGTAAAGCGGCATCCAGGGGACCAATGAGAGGTGGGGCAGAAATAGGGAAAAACATATAAACATTAAATATTATATAGACATATAAATATATGTGTATGTGTATATACAGATGAATAAATATTATGTGTAATCTAGATATTATATTTTATTATTATATTTACACCATATATGAAATATGTTTGGACATACACTAAATATGTAAGATGTCCTGGTGCATAGAACTTTCCTCAGCGCCTCACACGTATATATGGGAAGGGCTTCTTCTTGCATTCACTAGTTAAAAAAAAGTAGAAAGTTTGTGAAATATATTTGTGAAATATAAAGCCCCATAAGTGGGGGCGGGAGGGGGAGGGGAAATGGCATCCAGCTGTTAGTTTAGAACCCAGAAGAGTCCAGATAATTATTTTCTCTCACTTTGGCAAAGGACAACGATTGAGCAATACCATGACATTTGTACCTCCCTTCACAGCTCCCTACGGCCAGCTGGAGGCCTCTGACTTTACACAGTCGCCCTTTCTTACTCCTAGAAGCCCAGCCTGGGTCCCCCAGCAGCAGACACCCGCTTCCTCCTCATGCTCGTGGCCTCCCTTTCTTTCAAGTCATCAGTCTGTGGTGGCATGTGGAGGGTCTGGGGGATTCACTTATGAACAAGACGTGATCTTTGGCCTCAACGTGGTGGCCAAGACACGTAAACAGGTGGTTTCAAGACAGTGTGATGAGAGTTACAGTAATGACACCCACAGGGCTGTGGAGCAGACAGGAGAGAAGAGGTTGACAAGCTGAGCTCTGAGAGAAAGGGTATATCTTGTTCCCTATTCTGCAGAAAATTTGCCCAGAAAATAAATTAGCCTAAGGTGTTGATAGTGACCAGTAGTGGAATGTGTTTTCCTCCAAGTGTGTTCATTTTCCACTTGGTGCAAGGTTAGCGGGTGTTATGAGAACATGCATGTGGCTTGCTTGCATGGGAAAGAGAGGGATTCTCTCAGCTTCCTTTTTAGTGTTTTGCACGTTTTCCCACTTTTTTTTTAGAGTACTGGCTACTCTTCTAAAATCTTGAAAAATGGCTAGTATGAGAATTGTTGTAAATAAAAGAAATGGTCCCAGATGGTGGCCTCATGAGGGGAGACACTTTGGAGCAGGGTCCTTGGGGTGACCATGTGGCCCACTGCTAGTGGCAAGGCTGGCGTGGGTAGCCTGCCCAGAAGATGACGCAGCCCGAGAAGAGCTTAGGCAGCAGCTGGGACTTCTCCTCACCCAGCAGCCTAGAGGGTAAAATTCACCATGGTTGCGGCCCCACCGTCCCCTGGGCACTGGCTGTCCTGGCCCGGTAACTCTGTTCTTCTCCCTGGGTAATCCCTACATTCTTCACTTTAGATTAGCGTCTGCATAATGATTATCAAAGAATTATGAATTTCCTCAGCTTTAAAACTCACGTCCATCATAATGTTACGAATCCTGTGTCCCGATTCCAATTCTTTCCATTTGATTTAGGGAAATTAGATCTAAGCCTCAGTTGTCCTATTAGGGTATGTAAGAATTAATAAATCGCTATTTATTAAGATTCCTTAAAGATCAAATGCCCTGTTCTTCTATTCTATGTATATTATCCCTTTAAAATGTTCCAAAGCTAACCCCCCAAATCTTTATTTACAGTATACAGCAAATACACTTTTTCACAACTTAAAAAGCATAAATTAATATTTAAGTTGGCAGTAATTTTTCTATACCATTTTCTTCCTTTTCTTGACATCTGAAAAAAATATTTTTATATATACTAATTATGTTCCATTGCTAATTAAGAATATATGAACATAAATAAATTCTCATTTTATTCCATTGTCAAGTTGTGAAAACCACAATTAAAATATTTTTAAAGAAGGGGCTAAAAAAAAAAAAAAAATGGGCCGGCCCGGTGGCGCACTAGATAGTGCGCCGCTTGGGAAGCGCGGAGGCGCTCCCGCCCGAGGGTTCAGATCCCACATACAGACCGGTTCCCGCTCACTGGCTGAGCGAGGCGCAGGAGCAACACCGAGGGTTGCGATCCCGTTGCCAGTCCCCGGTCCGGTACGGGGGCAACACTGAGGGTTGCGATCCGTTGCCGGACACGGAAAAAGACAAAAGACAAAAGACAAAAAAAAAAAAAGAAGGGGCTGACTGGTTAGCTCAGTTGGTTAGAGCATGGTGCTGGTAATACCGAGGTCCAGGGTTTGATCCCTGTACTGACCAGCTGCCAAGAAAAAAAAAGCAAAAAATATTTTCAAAGAAAGCACACGTTCTGGCATCTTTATAAAGTATTATAAAATCAAAATGAAAAAATATTAGTGATGCTGATATTTAGATATCACATATTCTATTTGTAAATTTATTATTTTAAAGTAGTATTTTTAAATGTTACTTTTAGCATGAAAGAAATTGATTTTAAAAGAATAAAGACCAGAAAGACTTCTATTGTTATATTTGGGGGCTTGCTAACTACAATTAAAGAGTCAGAAAAGCTGTCTCTGCATTTTTTCATTTGTCCTATACGTAGTAGTTCAAGAGCAATCATTTGCTGCCCCCTGGCTGTGAAGAGATTCCTTATCTTTCAATAAAACTGTCTTTAAAAGAAAAAAATTACTCTATATTCAAAAGTAGAAGAATTTAGGGAATTTATCATGTCCCATCAATATCAGGGTGCTAATTAATACTGAATAAGAACCTGACCTTTTAGATCAGACGGCCTGGGTTTAAATTCCAGCTCTGCTGCCACACCTTGGTCAATTTTACTGAACCTCTCTTCTCTTCATTTCCTTAACTGTACAATGAGGATAATAATAATAATAATACCTACTTCATGTGGCTGGGATGAGAATTAATGAGTGCATAAAGTGCTTCAACTGTTTGGCTCAAATGTTGGATATTATTGGATACCATACTTAAAAGCAACAACAAGAAGACCGTAAGTTATCCATCAGGTACCAGCACTCCTAATCCGTCTGACCCTGCTCTATTTCGTTCTTTTGTTGTATCACTTCTTGCCTTCTAACATGCTATAGAATTGAATTATTACTTCTATTCTTCTTTGGCTTCATCTCATCACTACGAAAGTACAAGGGTCTTTGTTTCATTCACTGATGTATGCCTAGGACCTTGTCAGGGTCTAACACAGAGTAGGTACCTAATGAATATTTGCTATTGAATGAATTTATTGTCATAAAATTCCTGATATTCATAGAATCTCAGACTCTTACGTTTGCCAGGAGTTTTAAAGGACAGCATATTCATTCACAACCTTTTGTTGTAGACTTACTCTGTGACTGATGTTCAAGATGCCGGGTATACAAAATGACTAATGCACAATTTGTGATCAAGGAGCAAGCCAAGCACAGAAACAAATTACATTAATACAAGCAACAGTAATATATTTAAGGATAAATTGTGAGGATTGAAAACCAGAGAGTATAAATCTCTCCAGAAGAGTCAGAGACAAGTGAGCTGTGCTAAGAGGTGTTCCCCAGGCAGAAAGTGCAGGGTACATTCAGAGGAGCACCTGAAAAGAACCATGGAAGAGCACAGTATGTCTGGAGGACATAGAGACACATAGGAGGTTTATGCTGGGGAAAGATTTGTTACTGCAATTATTGGCTGAAATGCCTTCAGATACGCAAGGACCATGTGTGTGATTATGGTCATTAACAAAGATGGTTTGGGATTGGGTTTGGGTTGGGTTGGGTTGGGTTGGGTTTTAACCAGGCATTGCTAAATGCTGAGAGGGTACCAATGAGAGGCCGGTACCAGGCAAGCAGAGGCCAGGTTGTTATAGACACATAACCAAGATCAGGGCAAGCAAGAAATAAATACAAAGAAATGAGTCCCAGGCAATTACAGGGAAGATGTCAAGATGCTGACTGTGGCTCAATTCTGTGGGGGTTCCAAAGTATTATAAAAGTGTTTTGTTAAATTAAAGAAAAAAAATTTTTTTGGATCAGTGTGTCAGAACAACCAACACCAGATATAGAGGGAGACTGGCCAGAGCTAGGATGACAGAGAAGAAAAGTATTTAGCCTTGGGCCAGAAGAGAACCTAGCTCACGGGCCTCACAAAAGCAACTCTGCTGAGAACGATTTCATACTAACCCACCATTATGCCTGGATATTATTACAAATTTGTTTTATATAAGTAAATGTTTTCAATACTCAAGTTACCTAGTTATCTGAGTATAATTTCGTCCACAGTGTGGATGCAATTCTTCTCAACAAATTCTTTTGATATCTCTGAACTTCCAAGTTGAACAGTCTCTCCTGGTATCAAAAATGGGAGCCGTAGGTCCTTTTGCCTTCAGCCATGTGAGGATGCAACAAGAAGGTGCCATCCTGGAAACAGAGAGTAACCCTCACCAGACACTGAATCTGCTGGCTCTCTCTGCTTCCACCATCTTGCCATGTGAGATCCCTGGATCTCCACTGCCACCACCAGATGGACTTTAGACTACCCAGCCTCAGAAACTTTTAAGAAATCTATTTGTGGGTTGTTGCTCACTCTCTTGGAGGATACCTGCACTTGCTGGCTGAGGCCCTCACAGGATGTGTTCCCTGGACTTTGGACTTCCCAGCTTCTGAAACTGTGAAGATTATTAGCACGATGCCTAGAACAGAGGAAGTAAACTCTTTATAAGTTCCAACAAAGATGATGGTGATGGTAGTTATGTCTTCATAACTGGTAAGCTGTAAGGTGTGTGAGAACTATAGAGTTGAGAAGCGGCACCAGCGGTAGTGGTGGGAGTGGGGGAAGTGGCAGCAGCAGAGCCGGTGGCAGCGGCGTGAGTGGTGGCAGCGGCAGCAGTGGGGGAAGTGGCAGTGGCAGGAGTGACAACCTGCGGTACTGCCCCGTCACCCAGCAGCCCAGCAGAGTCCAAGCTGACCAGAGAGGTGGCTCCCCGGAGAGGCCCAAGACCCAAGGTAACCACACATGCAAGGCACTAGTGGCCAACTGAGTAGTCACTGAGGTGGCCATACCAAATTGGCAACCCCAGCAACATCTTAGACAATAGTGTCAAACCTATGGACTGTGAAACCCCCTGCCACAATGAATAAACATCAA
>NW_007727456.1:194838-195424 GCF_000696425.1 Galeopterus variegatus | reverse complement strand
TATATTTCTCAGGCAAACAAAAACAGCAGGAATTCACTACCACATGACCACCCTTACAAGAAATCCTCAAGGGAGTACTGGGTTTGGTTCCTGAAAAATAACTACCACTGCCATAAAAACCCAAAAAATCTAAACCCACTAGTATAATAAAAATGGCATTCATGAAGAGAAAACAGACAAACAAAAAGGCTATCTACAACCTAAGGAACCAACAAACACAGAAAACAAACAGTAAATCAGAAAGCAAGGAACAAAAGACACCTAAGACAACCAAACAACAATCAATAAAATGCTAGGAATAAATCAACACTTTTCAATAACAATTCTTAATGTAAAAGGCTTAAATTCCCCAATCAAAAGACACATACTGGCTGACTAGATTAAAAAGGAGGACCCAACTGTATGCTGCCTTCAAGAGACCCACGTCACCCAAAAAAACTCACATAGACTACGAGTGAAAGGATGGAAAAAGATCTTCCATGCAAACAGAAAAGAAAAACGAGCTGGAGTAGCTATTCTTATATCTGACAAAGTAGACTTTAAACTAAAAACCATAAAAAGAGACAATGAGGGACACTACATAATG
>NW_007727456.1:186133-193117 GCF_000696425.1 Galeopterus variegatus | reverse complement strand
TAGCTTTGTAGTATAGTTTAAAGTCAGGTAGAGTAATACCTCCAGAATATACAAGGAACTCAAACAACTTTACCAGAAAAAAACAAGCAACCCAATCAAAAAATGGGCAAAAGAGCTAAGTAAGCATTTCTCTAAAGAAGATATGCAAATGGCCAACAGTCATATGAAAAAATGCTCAACATCACTCAGCATCCGGGAAATGCAAATCAAAACCACACTGAGATATCATCTCACCCCAGTTAGGATGGCTAAAATCCAAAAGACGCTGAAAGATAAATGCTGGCGTGTTTGCGGAGAAAAAGGAACTCTCTTACATTGTTGGTGGGCATGCATAATGGTGCAACCCCTATGGAAAATGGTTTGGAGGTTCCTCACACAGCTGAAGATAGATCTACCATACGATCCAGCTATCCCACTGCTGGGAATATACCTAGAGGAATGGTAATCATCAAGTCGAAGGTATACCTGTTCCCCAATGTTCATTGCAGCACTCTTTACAATAGCCAAGAGTTGGAATCAGCCCAAATGTCCATCATCGGATGAGTGGATACGGAAAATGTGGTATATCTACACAATGGAATACTACTCAGCTATAAAAACGAATGAAATACTGCCATTTGCAACAACATGGATGGACCTTGAGAGAATTATATTAAGTGAAACAAGTCAGGCACAGAAAGAGAAATACCACATGTTCTCACTTATTGGTGGGAGCTAAAAATAAATAAATAAACTCACACACACAAAAAAAAAAAACGGGGGGGGAGAAGACTTAACAACTACAACTCCTTGAAGTTGATATGACAAGCAAACAGAAAGGACATTGTCGGGTGGGAGGGGGAGAGGGAGGAGGGAGAGGGGTTTCGGTAAAGGGACACAATAATCAACCACATTGTATATCAACAAAAAAAAAAATTTAGATATTGTTCTTGTGTAAAAAAAAAAAAAAAAAAAAAAAATGGGAGCCTTAACCGAGTGAACCTAATAGCACTGCAATCATCACCCTAGTGTCCAGAGAGGGCAAACAGGCAAACTCCAAACTGACTATCCCTGCCCAGTGCGCCACCCTTTCAAAGGCCAAGCGATGCACCCAAAGCCAGGTGAGCATGCTGACAGCACAGTAACAAGAAGGCCAGAGCTTGCTGAATCACAAGATGTTTGACAAGCACTGGGCTTTAACAATCCTCACATCCAGTCTTCACTCTGAGACTCTGCCACCAGTTACATGGGTGGCTAGTAACTGTTACTCCTCCGCCACATTGCCTCAAGGCAAGGCAGTTGTTATAGTGAGTTGGAAGGGAGGGAGGGTTTAACAATCCTCACATCCAGTCTTCACTCTGAGACTCTGCCACCAGTTACATGGGTGGCTATTAACTGTTACTCCTCCGCCACATTGCCTCAAGGCAAGGCAGTTGTTATAGTGAGTTGGAAGGGAGGGAGGGAGGGAGGGAGGGAGGAAGGACCTTGATGCCAGTTACTTTGTAAACAAAACAATGAATTGGTTGGTTAAATTTTTTCCATCTTTACAATGGCTTTTCTTGGCACAGTTTGGATCCAGTCACAGAAAAATGGAATTGATCATATTAAAAACCATGTAGAAATATATCTGTGATGATTTTTATGTCAACCTCTTTAAAGGCAGGAAATTTCAACAAACTATTGAGAATATTTTCAAGTTAACAATTGCAAAATGATATATGTGTTGGACGTGGTTGTTTCTAATTATTTTATATTCTTTTTTAGTTAGTAAAAGTTATATAACACAGATAGTAGCATACAGGGCTCAGCACAATTTTTTCTAAACAGCCAGATAATAAGTATTTTCTGCTTTTCAGTCCATACAGTCTCTGCAGCAACTGCTCAACTCTGCCATTATAGTACAAAAGCAACCATAGACAATGCATAAAGGGGAGAGGCTGTGTTCAAATAAAATTCTACTTACAAAAACAGGCACCAAGTTAGATTGTTTGCCGACCCCTGATCTAGATGATGTATCTTGTTTTTCTCTCAATAATATATCCTAGAGTGAATTTTGTATCAGGACATTAGAGAGGTCGCATTTGGATGCATCATAATTTATTTAGCTAATCCTACACTGATGGACATTTTGGTTGTTGTCGAATTTTTTGCTATTATGAATAATTGCTACAGTGAATTACATCTTACATATTTATTTGTGCACATGTATAAATTATATGTTGGATAAATTCCTAGAAGTGGAAATACAGAATTTAAATTGATATTGCTAAATCGCCTTCCAATTTTGCACCATACCAACAATGTATAAAACAAAATGTCCTAGTCCACATGGCATGATACTGGTATAGGAATAAATGTGGGATCTAGCTTCATTACTTTACAGTTCTACAGATAGGTTCTCAGTTGTCCCCCAAATCATTTATTAATTGCATTATCTTACCCACTAATTTGAAATGTTATCTTATTAAAGGCCTTCTGCCTTTAATAGCAGCCAAGAAAAATGTTCCCTATTGACATATCAAGTAAATAATTTAAAATCCGAATGTCATTTTCATTAAAGCTACCTTTCTTCCTTCCATAGTAAAATCTAGGAGCAAGCAATTTTATTTTGATGTTGTATGTATCAGTCTATAAAAGGGATATGGAAACCAATTTAGATAAACACGTTGTCCATGATCTAATTTTGAAAACATTACAGCTAGCTATTGATACCGTAAAAATAAGAAGCAAGTAGTGATGTTTGTGTGTTTTTGTAAAAGCACTACTGCATTATCTCATCCATCTCCAAAAATCTGCAGTTCTACGGAAGAACTATTTGAAGATCTGGACCCAGAACCCTGAAGTTATGTTAAAGTCAAGTCTTATGGGGAGAAGAAGCCCTTCTCCGGGGCACTTTCCCTAGGGCAGCTAATACTGAATAGTGCAAAGCACAAAGATGATAGATTATCGAGGGTCATTCTAGAACTGCACTGTCCAATACACACACAGTATTATGAGTATTGGACCATACAATAGCCACTAGCCACATGTAGCTATTAAGCACTTGAAATTTGGATAGTCAAAATTGAGATGGGCTATAAAATACAAACTAGATTTATAAAACATTATGAAAAAATATAAAATATCTCAATTTTTATATAGCTTACATTTTTAAATGCTCAAATTTTGGATATCTTCATTAAATAAAATGTATTATCAAAATTAATTTCACTCTTTCTTTTTCCTTTTTAATGTGGCTACTACATAATTTGTAATTACAAACCTGGCTCACGTTATATTTCTATCAGAAACTGCTATTTTAGATGGTTCACACCAACAGAACTTGTAAATTCGGTATATGGCTTGAAAGATTAGCTACGACTCTGGGAGACCACAGACAGGAACTGTGAAGACAGGGCTTCCTAAACATTCAGTGTGACTAATGGCAACACAATGCACTAGGGGGAAAGACCATCACTCATTATGCAAGTATGGATTAAGCCCCAATTATTGTCAGGAAATGTGCTTGGCACTGAATCAGGGTTGTAGACTCCTTGCTAACTCAATAGTCTTGACCTTGTTGAGGTATTAAAATTCTCTGAGCCCTATGGCTTCATCTGTAAACTTGGCCTCTGCCGAAAGAGAAAGGATTGGAATGGATGCACTCCTGAAATTCTTTTCTGCATCAAGACCTATGATTTTTTATGTATTTCAATTTTGTGATCAAGGTCTCAAAATGGATATAAAATTGTATTAGAAAAGCTTATATCATAAATGTATATGTCACATTTTTGCACATAATTTACTATGAGCTTTTTCTCTCAGCATGTAAATGTATTTCCTTAGTGTCTAAAACATTCAAAGCAATACAATTCTGTAATCGGTGAGGAGCTAAAAAGAGAGATAAAATTAAATATATCTATATATCACACTTTGATGTCAGTTCTATTTGGGGGTACTCAGATTTTTTCAATTCATTTATTCAATACTTATTTAATGAATATAAGGCAAGGTGCTATACAAAATCAAACATCCAAAAGTATGATTCCTATCTTGAATGAAGCTTCCCTGGACAAGGTTACTCCTGAAGGTAGATTTAGTTACTTTGTTGTTCATGCCTCTACTGCAGCACTCAACACATTATTGTCATTTTTTTGTTTACATTTATGCTTCCTCTCTAGACTATAATCACTTTGGTGAAGAAATTATCTCATTCGTCTTTGAACCTACTAGTTTACATATGTCTGCCATATAGGAGAAGCTCGTTGAAGACTTTGCATGTGACTTTTACCATCACCAGTAAGGGAGACTTACCATCACCAATGAAAGAGAGATGCACGACAGCGCCTCTAGATGTTATATCTTAAGAATGACACAGCATCGGCTGTGCAAGTACCCTGGCCAAGAATGCATAACTCCAACTTTTTATGAGCAAACATCGGACAAGTACAAAATGATGAACATTCTACTATGAAAGGGGCATGGGGAGGGAGGGAACTATGTTCTTATAAAATATAAATGACATAAAAGACAAAGGAAGGCTGTGGAAATGTTTCATATTAAAAGGGTCAACTTTTTATGAGCAAACATCGGACAAGTACAAAATGATGAACATTCTACTATGAAAGGGGTATGGGGAGGGAGGGAACTATGTTCTTATAAAATATAAATGACATAAAAGACAAAGGAAGGCTGTGGAAATGTTTCATATTAAAAGGGTCTAAAGAGGCATGATAACTAAATGAAATAACTTTCCTTAGACTGTATCTTTTACTGAAGGGGTAAAAATGCTATCAAGGACATTATTAGGTCAATGTGCAAAATTGGGATATGAATGGTAGATTAATGGTGGATTAATGGTACTGTATCAATGTAAATTTAAGAAATTCACTTTATTGAGGTTATGTAAGAGTATTCCTATTCTTATGAAATATACATAGAAATATTTAAGAATATAGGGCTATTAATGTATGTAACCCTCAAATGGTTCAATAAAATCTTATGTACATACACACCACACACACACACACACACACACACACACACTCACGGCCATGCACACATACACAAAGAGAGCAAATGATAAAGCAAATGGGGTAAAATGTTAGCAATAGAGAAATATGGGTAAAGGGTGTACATATGTTCCTTGTACTGTTTTTATATTTGCACCTTTGGGTAATTTTTAAATTATTTCCAAATAAAGTGGTTTAAAAAGAACAAAAAATGTATTTTAAAGGATGTTCAACTTTACTACTATTCAAAGAAATGCAAAGTAAAATATGAGAGAGCATTATTCACTATTGGCTAAAATGTAAAGGATGAATAATATTCACTAAAGGCAAGGTATTGAGAAACTATCTCACACGCTGTTGAGGGAAATAGAAATCCTTTTTGGAGGACAATTAGGCACTACCTATCTATACTGTAAACCTTTTTAGCAATTCAACTTCTAAGAATTTGTCTTACAGAAATGAACACATTTGTGCACATTGATAAGATATAATATTCTTACTTCAGTATTGTTTGAAATAGCAAAAATGGTAAGGAACCTAAATATCCAATAATACGTTAATGGTTAAATGCTTAATGAAATATTTACATCATGATGTACTATAAAGTCACTAAATTGAATAAGATAGATGTAGTATTCTGTTACAGAAAAATTTCTAAGATACATTTCCAATATTTTTTTAAAATTTACAAACTAAGGGCTGGCCCGTGGCTCACTTGGGAGAGTGTGGTGCTGACAACACCAAGTCAAGGGTTAAGATCCCCTTACCGGTCATCTTTAAAAAAAAAAAAAAAATGTACCAACTAACCTGTATAGTACAATTCCATTTTTAAAATGCAATTGTGTCTGGGCCAAGCCCGTGGCGCACTCGGGAGAATGCGGCGCTGGGAGCACAGCAGCGCTCCCGCCGCGGGTTCAGATCCTATATAGGGATGACATGACCAGTACACTCACAGCGCTCACTGGCTGAGCGTGGCGCGGCCGGTCTCAAAAAGGACAAAAAGAAAAAAAATGCAATTGTGTCATTATATGTTTTTATATTCATAGAAATGTCTGTCTATCTAGATAGATGGATAGATAGACAGATAGACAGACAGAGAGACAGACAGACACATTTTCCATTGATATATATGCAGCTATGCAGCTGTGGTCATTATTCTATCTAAAACTCTAACCAATAGAAAAGAAATATTTACCAAAAGAAATTTCTGAGACCAAATGAGAAAAATGATCATGATATCATAGTGGCTGGTAGAGTAACCAAGTTGTCCAGTTTGGCAGACAGTTCTTTGAAGAACCAGTATACTGTGCAGAAGAGGAACTTAACAGGGCAAACCAAGGAACCAGACCTGATAAGCCACGTAGCAGTGGTTAGTGGAATAACTAACAGTGATGTTATAAGGCTGTGAAGTCCAGAAGATCAGGGTAGAACTTGGACAGCAAGGCAACTTTGGGGAAGCCAAGCAGAGAAGGACCCTCCAATGTCGTGAAAAAGGGGTGCAATGGTAGAAGAACTCATCACCTGTTGATCTTCAACATACGGTCTCTAGGTAGCCTTTGGTCCACTGTACATAACCCTCGGTGTTGCTCCCGCGCCTCGCTCAGCCAGTGAGCGGGAACCAGTCTGTATGTGGGTCTGTATGTGGGATCCGAACCCTTGGGCGGGAGCGCAGCCGTGCTTCCCAAGCGGCACACTATCCAGTGCGCCACCGGGCCAGTCCCCCGGTCATCTTTTAAAAAAAAAAAAAATGTACAAACTAACCTGTATAGTACAATTCCATTTTTAAAATGCAATTGTGTCTGGGCCAAGCCCGTGGCGCACTCGGGAGAATGCGGCTCTGGGAGCACAGCAGCGCTCCCGCCGCGGGTTCAGATCCTATATAGGGATGACCAGTGCACTCACAGCGCTCACTGGCTGAGCGTGGCGCGGCCGGTCTCAAAAAGGACAAAAAGAAAAAAAAATGCAATTGTGTCATTATATGTTTTTATATTCATAGAAATGTCTGTCTATCTAG
>NW_007727456.1:184447-185898 GCF_000696425.1 Galeopterus variegatus | reverse complement strand
AATCTCATTTTATGTGCATGCACTCTGAAAAGTAACTTAAATAAAACTGTTCAATGCTTTAAAAGTCCACATAAGCTCTGGCCTAGCTCATTGTTGACCAGTGGAGAATGTGTTCATTTTAAGACCCCATAGGAATGTGAATTCAGAATATGCTAGTGTCTAACATACAAAGAGGAAGGAGGATTAATTCCGTAGGTGTCTTCCACTATCAAATAACAGTAGTGGTAAAGCCAGAGACTCCATTCTAGAGAGGCCAAGTCTGAGTCTACATAATGAAGATGCTTGGATATTTGATATGCAAGGAAGCATGTAAAGAATCCAACAACCTGCTTGCTGACAGTGGATGTGCTGATTTCCCATATCTTTCAGTTTAACCACTCTCAGTTACATGCCTTCTTTCTGTGATACCGCTATGGTTTTAATGTGTCCCCTGAAGTTTCTGTGTTGGAAACCTGATCCCCAATGTGACAGTGTTGGGAACTGGGGCCTAATAGAGTGTATTTGGGACATGACGACACTGTCCTCAAGAATTGATTAATAACATTATCGTGGGAGTGGATTCATTATCATGGGAGTGGGTCCCTTATAAAAGGACAAGTTCAGCCCCCTTTTCTCTTGCTCTGCTCTTGCCCTCTCACCTTCTGCCATTGGATGATGCAACTAGAAGGCCCTTACCAGATGCTGGTGCCTCAATCTTTGACTCCTCAACTTCCAGAACTATGAGAAATAAATTTCTGTTCATTACACATTACTTAATCTCAAGTATTCTGTCACAGCACACAAAATGGACTAAGACAGCCCACATCATGGCCCTTATGACACTTCAGTGTGATTGACTCTTGACTTATTTGTCTAGTCTCACTAGAATAGAAGCTCTATGAGAACAGATAACATATTTGTCTTGTTATCACCATGCATCTCCAGTGCCCAGCTCAATGTATGCACTATAAGACCTTAGACATTTATAAATAGTTGTTGAACAAATGAATAATGAGGAAGAGTACAAATAGTCAACTCTAGAGATACTCAAGACCCAAATGCCTGGGCACCAGTGCGGAGAGGTCCAATTTACTCACATGCTTGGCTAACCAGCCACCTAGAAGAATTTCAATACTCATCTTGCCAAGAGTCAGATAACCCTTCGAAGGCTGTGATGTTATAAAAGCAGCTTCAGAAGGTTGATTTAAGCATGTGAAAGTTGTGGTGGAGGCATGGAAACCAGTTAGGAGGCTCCATGAATAGACTGAGGATGAATAAATGAGAAGAACGGGCACAGCCCAAAGAGAGAAATTATTGGTCACTGCACTCGACTGTGAAAAGCAACGTCTATATTTGTATTTTGAGACCGTGAAATAAAAGGAAGAGAAAATAAAAAAAAATTTTAAATTTTAAAAAAAGGAAAGTGGAAAGAGTCCATCTCTACGGGCGGTTGAAATAAAGCACCCAGTCAG
>NW_007727456.1:182129-183882 GCF_000696425.1 Galeopterus variegatus | reverse complement strand
AAAAAAAGGAAAGTGGAAAGAGTCCATCTCTACGGGCGGTTGAAATAAAGCACCCAGTCAGCTAACACTGAAGGTTAGGAGAACTGATATAGTTTAAGAGTGGTGGATTAGCAGCCTAGTTTTAGGAGAGAACCCCCAGAAAACTCCAGCAGGAGCATATGAGTACAAATATTCTGGACAAATTATTACAACTCTAAGGGACTAGTTGAGTATGTGCCCATGCACCCAGGATAACAGAGAGGATACCTGCAGAAATGCCCAGAAACACGGTGAAGAGAAACCAGATCTCACTTGTAAAACTGAAAGACAAAAGTGAGAATTAAGTCATTGGCTCAAACTCAGAAGGAAGACGTCTTCCCCAAGGGTTTGCTCAGCTATGGAAAAGGAAGAAACCACAAGTTCTCTAACCTCATTGAACATGGCAATGAAGAGTAGAAACTGAGTCAAGAAAGATATTGGTTTAAAAGAGTCAACCAACCATGGCTATATAAGACCACCCTGGGTGACCCAGTTATCTGTACTTGGGGTGAAGCCAGAGCTTTAATTCTGGGACAAAAGCAACAGTTCAACAGCCTAATCTTGGTCAGTAATGTTCCCATGAGCTATCTTAGCTGGAATGGAGGGGAGAGACCAAAGTCATAGGAGCCATCACGAATGATCTCTAGAACTCCTGATGCTTTTGGAAAAGAATTCTGAGTAAATGCAAAATCCCTTTAAAACAAAGCAGTGCATAAAGCAGAAAGCTTGCTCAAAGAACTGCAAATTGGTAGGTGTGGCAAAAATACTATTGTCCATGGAAGATTTATTCTCCCCTTCTTCTTTATTAATAGAGCCCCAATTTTATTCAGATAAACAATGTTCTCTACTAAAAGACCACATTTCCTAGCTTCCCTTGCAGCCGTGTGTAGCCATGTGGCTTTTGACCAATGATATAGGCAAGCTGAAGTTGTTGGGACTTTTTGTACTTTAGCCTTTCAAAAAATTGCTGGAAGCCAATAATCTGTATTTAATGGTTGGACTGCTGTATTGTTGCTAAGAAATAAAGAAGTCTGCATTCCAGATAACTTGATGGAGCCTCCATAAAAGCCGTGGACTGCATACCTCTGTACATCTTTTATGTAAGAGAAAAATAAATTTCTATTTTTTTCTATTTTGTCTAAGCCACTCTCACCCCTTTTACCTGCTGCTTAATGCAATTCCCAAAGCAGGGAGGCCAGAATATTATAAATCTTTAAAAATTGAAACTGTTTTCTCAAAGCAGACTTGGCAACACAGAGCTAGCTGCAGGTTCCAACTTGACCAAAAGCTTCGTGACTACTCTCATCGTTCCTAGCAACTGCAGCATGCCTGGAGCAAAAAGTGCAAGAATGGAGAGCAGGATAGGGTCAACAACACTTCTGTGCCTCAGACTAATGAGAGGTAAAGAAATAATACATGGGGCCTCAAATTATCAGGGAAGTTACATATTATTAAATCAAGGGTACTGGGGAAAATGACTATCTAGAGTCATTGTATAATACTTTTCTCTCACAACTTAGAACAATTTAATTTTATATGAATTTAAGAAGTTAATCACATAAAATGAAACCTTACAAAAGTTATGGGGGAGAAAAGATGAATATTTAATTGATCTCAAGTTAGGAAGGGGCCTTCAAAATATAAAAGCAAGTTACAATGGTAAATACCACTAGAATGGACGACATCAATGAAATTATCTATTTGAAAGCATAAACTTAAGAGGCAAATTATGGGC
>NW_007727456.1:172386-181139 GCF_000696425.1 Galeopterus variegatus | reverse complement strand
AACTGTGATCAGTGCTATAGAAGAGAAGTAACAGATATAAAATAGAGAGTCATTAACAGTGGATCTGCATTTTCCAAGTTATTTTTTTAAATCATTATAACTTTATAGCAATAAAGCAATAAATATGTGGAAATTTTGTTAAAAAAATAAAAGTTTGAAGTACACTCTCTTTTTTAATAATAAAATATATTTATTATATGCTATTATAACATCATCTAGATAGAACAGAAAATGTTTCTGAAAATTATTTAAATGTTTCAGTTAGTTCCAGAATATAGATCTCGACACATTCCGATAAATGATTGAACTGAATGGTACATATGTGTAAACACTGTATTTATTAGGTTCTGCTGTCAGAATGAGAAGTATTTCTAAAAACTAGTGATCTGAAAAACACTGTAAGTATAATAAACTATATAAAAGTGTCTCCAGTACAAGTGAATGTATCATGTCAGACTGTTTTAGAATTTTGCTACTTTAGTTCAAAAGTATAACGGCACCATCAGCTATGGTTTAACCGAGCTTTTTGACTGTGATATCCTATTGCTAAAAAGTTAAACATATTGTTTCCATGACGATTGCTGCTAACAGTCAAACTGAATGCTTCCAAATCTTCACTCAGCAGATTATTCCCAAAACAATCTCGAGAGAATATTTCAATAAAGAATTTTTCATTTTTAGTTTAGAGTGATGCCTAGCTATTCCTTGGAGAATTGGTTGATTCCAAGTCTTGAGCAGAGAAGTTACAAGGCGAGCCTGAGGCATCTTGTGCTGGAACACAGGACACATTAAGAAAAATGGAAATGAGTCAACACAGGAGCCAACTAGAGGGCTCCCGCTGGCCAACTCTTGGATAATTGGAGCATAAAAAAGAATGATGATTGCAATTGGTCATAAGACATTGACTAAGTAAAAGTCCACTGCTCACTAAAAATATCTCTGAAAACTCAGAAAAAGAAAAAACTCAAACTAACATTGAAAATCAATAAAGAGAAAATGTATATGGGCAGAACTATGAAGCTAAAATGTGAAACACAATTGATTGCTAGCACATGCTTTTCTAGTCGAGAAAGATGATCTTCCAGTCCAAAGGAGAGGAAAAAAATAAGTTATAAAATAATCCAAAATAGAGTAGTTTGAATATTTTTTAAATTTCTGGCAGAATGGGCCAGCCCGTGGCTCACTCGGGAGAGTGCAGTGCTGATAACACCAAGGCCCCGGGTTCGGATCCCATATAGGGATGGCCGGTTCGCTCACTGGCTGAGCGTGGTGCTGACAACACCAAGTCAAGGGTTAAGATCCCCTTACCGGTCATCTTTATAAAAAAAATAAAAATAAAAATAAATAAATAAATAAATAAATTTCTGGCAGAAAAAAAAATGATTATTTACATCTAATTTCATCCTGTTTAAAAATTAATATGACCAGCATATAAAATTAATGGGCCATGAGTAGAACATAGTTACTGTCTTCATATTCATGAGTGCTAATATTTAATATGGCACAATCATTATTAGTTAACATTCACTGAAAAAAAAACATTTAATGAGCAGTCATTATCTTGTAGGCATTATGAAAAATGTCTTACATATATTATTTCATTTAATCTTCACAACAACATATGAGGTGGTGGGCACCATCCTGCCTCCTTTTTGAAAATGAGGAAACTTGGGAATCTGTAAAATGAAAAATCAATAACTGCAATAGTAACAGTAGTAGTTGTTGTTGCAGCAGCAACTTCATATGGTTATTGTGAGGATTAGAGAAAATAGTATAATACAATAAAAAGTTTAAAGAATTCCAGGTAAAGATAATGGGATAAAGTTGGATCACAGAATCCTTTCCTTCTAATATCTAACAAAATAAATAAATAAGGTTGTAAAAACTAGCCAAAAATTACAAGCAAAAATCAAACACAGTAAAGGTTACTAAATTATGTCATAAACCTTGAGAATTTTCAGCCAAAACAGAATTATAATCCCACACCCTTCTAAGTAATGATTATGGGGGAAAATGTTGACTTTAACTAAATCCTGGGAATTCCCTCAAATTTTGAGAGAAGTGAGCCAAGAGAGTAAATAGGCAGCTCAGACAAACATCAAGGGAAATCCATGAGAGTAGAATTTGCTGCTTCTTACTCAGGATCTATCCAGAGGCTGGAATATGATTACAGCTTAGAATCACCTGAGAAGCCTTTAAAATTATCAATTGTCAGGCTCCATTCCATTAAATTATAATTTGTATTGGTTACAGGATACTGGCATTGATATTTTTAAAAAGCCCTTCAGGTAATTCTAATGTGCATCTAGAGTTGACAACCACTATGCTAGAGGAATCCTATGAGGTAATCATTTCCCATGGCCATATGCTGAATTGGAGCCATCAAATATCCCCCATCACAGGTACAGGATGTACCCTAATTTCATGGAGTAATCCTGACATGGGACATTAATAAAGACATCAAAAGATAGTAGGACCCAGGTATTTCAACAAGGAAAGTATGGAATATTTAGAAAATAACTAGAAAGTATTACTATACCAATTATTACATTATATGTAAGTGGCCTAAAGAAACCAATTAAAGACAGAGATTCAGGGACCCTAGCAAGAGCCACAGGCCACCCCCCACCCAACAGAAGGCAGGACCATGCCCAGGGACCACAGCACACATCATTTCCACAAACACTGATTCTGCACCATTGGTCCACCACAACCAATGCCACAGCCACTGCCACTGTAAGGATGGCTCACCACCACAGCAGCAGCCACATCCACTGTGCAGGCAGCCCACTGACCACTTGACTACATTGACACAAGGAGAGCCACCAGCAGAGTCTGGAAAAAGAGGAGAAGTCTCTCTCCTCAAAGCCCACTCCAGAGTAATAGAAGAAACAACTGCTCTACCAGATGACCAGACATTGACAAAGAGATACTAGCAATATGAAAAAGTAAGAAATTATGACACCACCAAAGCAATACTGTAATTCTCAAGTACCAGACCCCATAGCGCTGATGAGTCATCACAAGGGACCAGCACATGGCCTGTCCCATGGGAAGTATTGGAGTGTGGGGTATGGGGAGATGGGCCCACAGGGAGAACATTGGGGAACAGTAAGGACAGCTGATCTGCCCTCCAATCAGGACAGGCCCACTCAGTATAGATTGGTCAGGAATACAGAACCGTATGGGGTGCAGATTGCCAAGAAAAACTCAGGCCCAGACCAGACTTTCCATACAACCCAGGCATATCGGACTTCACAAGACTGGAAGTACTGAAAAGGTCAACAATTAAAACCCGAGCTGCACATAAAGCCTTCCCCAAGGAATCAGCGGCAAAGCAGCAATTTAGCTCAACCACAGAGCTCAAGTGCTGATCCCCACAGGAAGTTCCCCATTTAAGAAGTAACCAAAAGACAACAAATTAGTTCCAGTGCACAGTTTAAGTGCTGGGGGTACCTAATAATCCAACACAGAAGTGAAAGAAAACACAAAACACCCACAGATCAGAGACAAAGTTCTGATATTAGCCAGTAAAGGTCTAACACCACCAAAGAACACCTATACAAACTAAAAGGGCCCCTGAGCCAGGGTAAGGGGAGCCTGAGGGCTTCAGCCACACATCGTCCCCAACATCCACATCCAGCCCAGTTGACAACTGAGCCTCCACAGAAGCCCCCCAGTCTCCCGAGCCAAGGCGGGGGTGCTGAAGGCCTCAGCCATGAACACCCCAATGTCCGCATCCAGTCTAGCAACAACCAAGCCCCCACAGAAGCCCCTCTCAGTCTTCCTGGCAGACTTCCTGAATCAGAACCTCCGGGGCTGTGACCTACAAAGCTGTGTTTTAACATGCCCTCCAGGGGATGAAGATGCACACCAATGCTTGAGAGAGCAATGGAGCCAGAATTTAAATCCTGGTATTAAACATCAGAGCCAATCAAAGCCCATGTGCTTAACTACTTAATTATAGACCCTCCTATTATGCTAAGAAGAAAACCAGATATAGGATTTCTATTTAAAAACTGTTCACAAAAGAGAGTAGTCTAGAGCAGTTTCTATCCTCTTATCTTCTGGAGCTTGAACAAATAATTTGAAGTACTAAATTCACCACTAGAGGGAGTCGTCATCTTCTCAAATACTAAATCTTTAAAAAGCAAAAAAACAACCAAAAAAACTCAACCCCCCCAAAAAAAACCCTAAATATTTTGCAGGAAAAAAAGTTTTATTTCTATATATCAGCATTAAAATAATTTGCTTAAGCTACTTAAGACGGAACAGCTGCATTTGAAGTTATATTGTTAGGCATGAACCCACTGTTAGCAAATAAATACAATATACCATGACTTGTCACTTAACACCTTCCTTCTTTCTAAAATGGGACTGGGGGAGGGAAGGAGGACACTCAGATTAGCAAAATAATAATATGATTTAAATAAAAATAATCTAGTTTAAACTATATCAACACCTCTAAAGTCTCCCCAAAATAAGACTGAAAACGAATTCAAAAAAATTAGCCAGTTGTATAAACAGTGTCTCCTTCCACTTTACACAGAGCACTTGACTCAGGAATGGTAAATCCAGCAGCTAATACATGACAAGTCCTTAGTAAATAATGCTGAGTAAATGAGTGAGCGAAATTAACATAACTCTTTGCTTCCACTGGCCCCCTCTTAAACCATGCTAAATAAATTGGAATTCATTCAATGTTAGACAAAATAATACTGTGCTGCTTTCACAATAAATATACAAACATTATGTAGTTGTTTAAGGAAAGTCAGTGGCTATCCTGCTTGTAACCTGGAACAATAATTTCCAGGGATTTTGGAATGCTATTCCCAAAGATTCACTGATCCTATGACACACACACCCCTTCTCCCAAATACAGAGTGACATTCAAATGTTTACATTTGTTTAGGAGCTATGCAAAAAACCATCATTCTTCAGAGAGACACAGCTCCTGATAACAGTGAAAAGAGCATTGGAGAGGGAATACAAAGGACTTAATTCCAGCTCTCCTACTAACTCACCATGTGACCCTGGCCAAGCCACTTGACCACCCAGGCTCACAACTCCTCTTTATGAAATTATGTGTCCAAGGAGAAAATGTAATCTATACGAAAGTGCTCCAAGTAGTGAAAAGACTTGAGAACATTTGTGTTGATGCATGTCTTAAAATGCCTGTTGACGGGAGAGTAAGATCAAACAGCCCATATCTCAGCAGAGGTGATCCTAGAGCACATTCATTCCATACACTGAGTGGAGACTGAAGAACTACAATTTTATGTGCACTTGTTCAACAATTACTGAACCCTCCATGAGGCATTTGTGATAAGCTTTAAGAGTTACATGACGAATAAGATAGTCCTTGCTCTAACATATCTAGTGCTCACATAAAATTCACATGGACACTAAGATAAGGATTGTGATGGTTAATTTTGTGCATCAACTTGACTGGGCCACAGGTGCCCAGACACTGGGCCAAACACTATTCTGGATGTGTCTATTGAGGGTTTTCCTGGATAAGATTAACAGTTAAACCAATAGACTGAATAAAGCAGATTGCCTTTTCCTAAAATGTGGACAGTCTTCATCCAATCAACTGAAAACCAAATAGAACAAAAAGGCTAAGAGGGAACTGCTCCTGCCTGACTGCTAGTCCTGAAACATTGATCTTTTCCAGGCTTCAGACATCAGCTCTTCTTGGGTCTCAAGCCTGCCAGCTTTAAGACTGGAACTTACACCATTGGCTCTCCCATTTCTCAGGCCTTCGCACTTGGACTTGATGACACATTGGCTGTCCACACTCTCCAGCTTGTGGACTGCAGATCTTGGGACTTCTCAGCCTCTATATTCACTTGAACCAATTCCTTATAATAAAACTACATATTATTTTATAGATACACACATATCCTATCAGTTCTGTCTCTCTGGAGAACATTGACTAATACAAGAATGAAACTCCAAATGCCTTAGCATGGCCAAAATGCCCTAGATGATCAGGCCGCTACCTACCCCATCAACTACATCTCATACCATGATGCCACCTACTCTACTCCAGCCTTACTGGCTTTCTTCCATTTCCTCACACATACCATGCTCCCTCTGTCATGAGTTTTCACTCATTCATTCATTTACTCACTGATAGACTCAACTAATTATTCAGTTCCTACTATGGATCAAGCACTGTGATGATATTGGGAATATAACAAGAACAAGAAAACATGAAGTGCCTAACTTCATGAAGAATATATTCTAGCCATGGGAGACAGAAATAGCATATAAATAAATAGGTTAACTTCAGAGAGTGGTACGTGCTTCAACTGAAAAGAAAAAGGATGATATGATAATAATTTGGAGAAAGCCCCAAACTATTTCTTCAAATTATTTCTACAGAGAAAGCCCCGCTCTGTAGGTGCCTTTTAAGCACAATATTTATGATAAGAAGGGGCCAGCCACGTGAAGACCTGAAGAAGGAACATTCCAGGCAGAGAGAATAACAAACACAAAAATGACTCTGAGAAAAGCTTGATATATGCTAGGAATAGAAAGAGAGATAGTGCAGCTACAGCACAGTGGGGTAGCAAGAGAAGGTAGATGGATAGGCAGGAATGAGGTAGAGCCTTAATAGCCAAAGTAAGAATTTTAAATTTTATGTTAAGCATTCTGGGAGGCTTTAGAGGGTTGACATGATCCAATTTACATATTCAATTTTGCACTGCAGTGTGTAGCAGTGGGCATGAGGAGACCAGTAAGGAGGGTTCACAGTAAGGGTAAATGTTGGTAGTAGCTTGGATTATGGGGACATAGACAAAATAAAGAAGGAATGATTCAGGATATGCTTTGGAGTTGGAACAAATAGGAATTGCCAGTGTAGTTAGGGAAAAGAAAGGATGACTCCTAGGTTTCTGAACAATCAGCTGAAAAGTAGTGCCATTTTCTGAGATAGGGAAAGAGCTTGCGGGGTGAGAGAAGGGGGCAATTTGCCTATACTATCCGTCTCTCTGGGACTGTTTTCACTACCTCTTCATCTAGTTAACCCCTTCCTATTCTTTGGATCTCAACTCAAAATGTTACTACTCAATGAAGTCCTTCCCTGACTAGTTCAAACCAAAGTTCTGTATTAATTGCCATGTAGTTTCCCTTAGTACCTGTGTTAGATTGCAAAAGTAGCCACTAATCCTTCCTCTCCACCAACCACCCCATTTGTAAAACTTCAGGTGCCCTTTCAGACTGTGGGCTAGGTCATGTGACTTTCATCAACCAATGGGATATCAGCAAACACGACACAAGCAGAGATTTGAAAGGCACTTGAGCAGTGGGACTTGTCCGTTCTTGCTGTTTTGGAGCTCTGAAGCCAAATGGAGAAGTTTGGCTGGCTTGCTCAGGAATAAGAAGCATGTTGGGGACCCCAAGACGTGAGTGAGGCCATCTAAGACCATCCAGACACCAGCAGATCTACCAGCTGACCAGAAAAGTAGGAAAGCGCCCAGCTGAGCAGAACCAAAGTAGAAGCACCACTCAGCCCACTCACAGAATCCTAAACTAGCTAAAGGTTTTTGTAAGCCACTAAATTTAGTGATCTGTTCCACAGCAAAAGCTGATACAGTAGCACATACCTCAGTTGCAATTTCACATGTTTGTTTGTTTGATTAGTGTCTAACCTTCCCACAAGACTGTGAGCTGTATAAAAACAAAAACTATTCTGACTTTAGGTTACCACTCCATTCTCAGAGCCCAGCATAATACCCGGAGCACACCAGGCACTCATTGGATAACCTGCTGAATGAATGCAAGGGGAGAAGAAAGGAACACAATGTAACATGGGAGAAGGGGCGTTCTAAAAGAGAGGTAACCAAGGACTAAGGACATCCATTTGTCCAAAATAAACTTCTATAGAGGAGCAGCACAAGGCACTGAAGAATACAAGACCTGAATCACATTTCCTCTGCCTCAAAGAGCTCAAAGTCTAGAGTACAGGAGACAGCACAAAGGCGACAAAGTGTCCTCAAGGTGAAGGGCGCCAAGGCCGCCTGGATGAGCGGAGAGTGCGCGCAGCCCAGGCTCCTGAGGCAGACAGATAACGCTTTTGAGTTTAGTCCTCACGGTGGTTACTTGGAGGAGCAGCGCACGCAAGGGACAAGGGGGCGAACGAACACGGGTGTTCAAAGGAAAAGTCTCCCGTTTCTTTATATCGGGGATTGTAACTGTTTAAGTGTCTGTCTCCTCGTCAAAATCTCAGGCCCTTGAGTTGAGGACCCTGCTTCTTATCTTTGCTTATCTTTATGTTATTCCCAATGTCCAAGAATCTTTTCCACCAAGTAGGAACTCAAATATTTGCTGAAGAAATGAAAGGATGAGGCAGTAAGAACTGATCCTTCCAAAGGCACTTCCAAGACCCCACATTTTCAGATTCAACACAGAGAAGAGGCCACGTTGAGCATGTTATGAGACTAAATGGCGCACAGGCAGGCAGGACCCCAGCCAATCGCCCCTGGCTTTCCGCGTCCCTCCCGGGTACTGGTAGACTGGCTTTCCTCTCCTTTGTTCCCAGTCACCTGGACGCACCGGAGACCCGGCGTTTGGGAAGCGCGGCTCTGCGCGGGACGGAAGGCCCGGCACCGGCTTCCGCGAGGCCTCCCGCAGCTTCGCAGGCAGGAAGGCGCGGGGCGAACGCGCGGGCCAGGCTGCGGGGCGTGGGGAGGCGCGCCGTCGCCGTCGCCCCTTGCCGTCGCTCCTCGCGGCGCTGCCCTCTTGAC
>NW_007727456.1:145348-171386 GCF_000696425.1 Galeopterus variegatus | reverse complement strand
GTTTTGTACTTTTCTCATCAATGCTTTTGGTCCTTGTCTCCGGCTCCCGGCGGTGGTGGCGGCGGCGGAGGTTCGCGCCCCAGAGCGCGCCCGGGCGCCTCCAAGCCCCGGTCGTTGGGCTGCTGCCGAGGGTCCCCAGCCGCGCGCGACGCAAGATGTCGAGGCGCAGTCTGGAAAACCGGTAACAGTCTGGGGCCCCTCTGTCCGGGGCCGCCCGCAGGCGAGGGCTGGGGTGGGGAAGTGGAGGCTCTCTCCGTGGGGCCTCCGCGCCGAATTCCGTCCCTGGGCCGGAGGCTGCAAGGTCCCCGCTGCGCTCTGGGGCCTATCTCCCTGCGCTGCAGCGAGCGCCAGCGGCCGGGAGGAGCCCGGGGCCCGGCCGCCTGCCACCCACGAAGGCTCTCGGGCTCGGGTTCCCGCACTGCCGTGGGCGGTGCAAAAGCCTGGGAGGCAGCCAGGCGCCCAGGCCGGGCAGCGAGGACCAGCGGGAGCAGCCGCCACCCGGCAGCGGAAAGGTCCGCCCGGCCCGGGCCTCTCGGTGAGCCTGCACCCGACAGTGAGGCCAGGCCTCGAATGGGGTCCTGAAGGAGGGCAGCCCGCCCCAGGAGACTGTGGGATCGTAGGTGGGTTTGAGCCTTCAAAGCTACTTGAATGCCCCGGAATGTCTGCATATCAGATGAACGTGAAGCCATCGCATTTCTAAGGAGAATGTTTTGCTTTTTGTCACCTTTTTCTCTAGGGACGCTCAAACCAGACAACTGCAAGATGTTGTCACAAATGTGGAGAAGCATTTTGGAGAGCTGTGCCAAATCTTTGCTGCTTATGTGCGGAAAACTGCCAGACTGCGAGACAAAGCAGACCTCCTGGTGAATGAAATCAACGTGTATGCCTCTACAGAGACCCCAAATTTAAAGCAGGGCCTGAAAAACTTTGCTGATGAGTTCGCCAAACTTCAGGATTATCGACAAGCCGAGGTATGGAGTAAGGTCACAGCATCATGGTTATGAATGAGCTGTGAAGTAGTACATGAAGGAAACATGAAGACTTTCACTTGTAATCTACCTAACTGCAGTGGCAAACACATACTTGATAAACATATTTTCATGTCTGTAACATTGTGTGAGTCTGTTAAAGAGAAACTTTCCGTGGTTTTAAAAAAATTTTTGTTTTTTTCAAACTAAACTTTAGGGTATCTTAAAGTTTTGAATTTCCCCTCTTCATTAGCCAGCTTTTGGCTAAGGGGTGGCCGTTTGCAGGGGGTGTGTAAATATAGTATCCATGGGGAAGAAAAGCATGACTTGTGTGCATGTAAGAACATTTTGAAGTATGACTGGAGATGGAAAATGTTGGGAATGGTAATGTGAATTAATAGATTATTAATAAAGGGGCAAGAGATCCTTGCTGCTTCCATGCTCTGGAAAGTTGGCCAATGTTTCATTGACACCCCCCACCCCACCCCGCAAAGGCTATGATTTATATCGGGTAAGCAAACAGTATTGAGAGAGACATGTGAGGCTTTTAACTTTGGGTAGCAGGAGAGGTGTTCTTCTGATTGTTTTCTTTCTAAAAGTCTATTTTTTTCTTTTAATACTTTATAAGCACTTTCACTTATATTTATTTTTGGTTTCAAGACACAGAAGTTGCCTAGTTAGAATTGCATTGTTTGTTTTGTACTTTTCTCATCAGTGCTTTTGGTCCTTTTTTAAAGCCTAAAACTGAAATTTCAATTATTAAAAAATAAAATGAGAATAATAGTCTTTGAACCCATCATTGCTATCCATACAAAAATTTAAGCAGTAATAACATTTGGGGGTACTTTTTGGAAAAATGGTGTGTTGTTGTCATATGACATTTCTGTAATAAACAAGCAACTGTCAGATATACATGATAACGGGACTTAATGTTTCAAAATAGTTTATATTACAGATAATCCTAAAATTCTGTTATAGCCAGTAATTTCAATGCCCCTTTCTAGAACACCTTTATGCTATTTATCAAATAGCAAAATGAATTGATTTACATTTGTCCTCCTTTTATTTCCCTTGCTTACCAAATGGTGGAGGTGCTAATGAACAATGACAAAAGGTAGGCAACAAAAAGGAGAACAGAAAAAAGACGTGGATAATCTTTACACTGAATCAGTGTATGGATTCTTAGAAATGGTGTCGACTAAACTGTCCTAACTATTCATGGTCTTGATTCCAGGATTCCTAATATTTAAATGCTTGATGGGAATTTGATTTTTTTTTTTTACTTGCCTAAAATATTTTTAAATGAAACATGTATATTCATTTTGTTTTCAGAAACTAAAGAAAAATACATATGAATTGAAATGTACTCATTGATTATATACATGTATCATTTTCAAAAAAGCTTTTTTCCTGTTAAAATAACACATGTTCATTTTAAGCAATTGAATACATGTCACTTGTATTACCTATCCTTAGACAAAATTTTAATGTCCAAGTGAGTTATTTTTCTTATGCTATTTTTATATACATTCCTTTTTTAAAAAACCTGTTTCTTCAATGCCTTCCACTGGTGCTATTAGTAAAAGAAGTAATTACTCAAAATGTGATAAAAACTTGATATCTAAGAAAACTGTAATTCTGAATAAAAAAGAGATCAGCCATACAATCTGACAGCTCAGTAACACTAATACCGTTTATCTTGTTCTCTAGGCTTTGATAATTCATGAGTGGCTTCTCAGAAAAAAATGCAGTGAATATAGTGATCCCTATGCTTTTTTTGCTTTTGAAGGTTGTCTCGTTCTAAATGGTTCCAGTAGGCTGTATCTTTCTGCTTCAATTTTTTTTTTCTGAACAGTTGAGCTACTGCAATTCAGAAATAATATATGTAAAGTTTAACACTGCTAAACAGTACTGTACTAAATTTGAAATTGTTACTGTACTAAAATTTGAGATGACTTAAAACTTACCCAAAAACTGCTCCTTTAAGGTAAAAAAGTAATCCTAAAATGATGGTGTAGCAAGAATAAGCTCCTTGTAAACCTGGGACATTTTCTTGTTGTGTTGCATACCAGGCACTTTTCTGCTTTTGCTATCAATGTACAGCTTAATTTAGACAGTGACATTTTAATGTAAAAATTTAAAAATATTAATCTGGGTAGTAGTTATGTTCAGGTTAAAGAGCATAGGTTTTATTTCAGAATTTAAATTTCAATGTCTATTTTCTTTTCAGTTATATTGTATAATAATTTTCAATAGGTTGAAAGACTTGAAGCCAAAGTAGTTGAACCTTTGAAAGCTTATGGAACCATTGTAAAAATGAAACGGGTAAGTAAATTCATTCTTTCCTATTAATAGGTATTCTGGCAGAGTATGAAGTTTCCAACTGTCTTTTTAATAAAAATTACAAGGTAGTATATATTCATTCTTTTTACATACCCTGAAAGATCATTTCTTAGATCTTTGAGAATTGAGAAACATTTTTACTGAGCTTGTTAAGTATACTACTGTAGCAGCATAAGATATTATTATGGAAACTTTAAAATATTTAGTATTTATGAAGAATGATCATGAAGAATATATGGACAGAAATTGTTCTATGAAATAAATATGTTTATATTTTTGTTTTAAAGCAGGTGATAACATTTAGACTTTTAAAATGAGTGTGACCAAGTTCTATTTTTAAAATCAACTTTATTGAGGGCCGGCTCGGTGACGCACTGCTACAGTGCGCCGCTTGGGAGTGCAGCGGCACTCCCGCCGAGGGTTCGGATCCCACATACAGACCGGCTGCTCACTGGCTGAGCGAGGTGCGGGCGCAACACCGAGGGTTGCGATCCCGTTGCCGGTCCCGGTCCGGTACGGGCACGACACTGAGGGTTGCAATCCGTTGCCGGTCACGAAAAAAGACAAAAAGGAAAAAAAAAATCAACTTTATTGAAATATAACTTACAAGCAATAAAATTCTCCCATTTTAAGTGTTCATTGAGTTCACTGGCAAATGTGTATACCCATGTAACCACCAATCAAAATTATATATGTACGTACATATATATATTATGGTTATAGTTTTGTATTGAAATTGTATGATTATTTTGAGAGAATACTAAAAACACACACACTAATTGTACCGTACTCGTAATTCCTGTGGTAATGGTGCCTAGATCAAAGAAGCATTCTTCCATTCTTAAAACAGAATGTATACATTTTATTACTTAAATCAGAAATTTTTATTAACAGAAATGCCTATTTACAGGATGATCTCAAAGCAACATTAACAGCAAGGAATCGAGAAGCTAAGCAGTTAACTCAGTTAGAAAGAACACGTCAGCGAAACCCATCTGATCGACATGTTATTGTATCCTTTGAATTTTGGTCTTTAAAAAAATGTTTTGTAAGGTATGCAGTACAAAAGTAAATGTATATGGAGATTATGCATTTCTATTTTAAAAGTGTGGAGAATTTGAATATAAATGTTGAAAAGAATCATATGCATTTAGGAATTCTCACTATAGATATTAGCTAAATTTAAAGAGATTATACCACCTAATTCAATCTCTTATATTATTTTCCACGATAGACTTTAAAAAAAAAACAAACTCTCAAATGCAGATGTTTTCATAAAGAGTAAATTAAAAATTCTGATTTTTTTTCACATGGTGATGACTTAATTATAAAATTTTTAAAAAACAAAAAATAATTCTAAAATTAAAGATCTATCATTAATTCTAATATATCAATGCCCTCTCTCCCCACTTTTGAGAAAAGGGAACAAAAAGTTTTTTCCCATTATAATTCCTTTTCTCTTTTTAAAAAAAAACTGTGAAACCACAATTATGACTTTCAGCCAAAGACCCTCAGGAGATTTAAGAGTATAATTAAGGTCCACAGCTAGACAGAAGGGATCTAAATAGGAGTATCTATGAGTAACAAGGTTCTCCTGTTAAACATGACTATTTCTTAGTCTAGAATGCACCTGGTTCATGACTAAACAACAGCATACAACATAGTGCCTGGCTAACTGCCAGCAACTGGGGTAGGTAGAACTGTGTAGAAAGCACTAGCATCTCTGCTGCCTTTCCCATTCCTTCTTTTGTGTGTCTCCATTCTACTTCCTAAAGGTTGTTACTGCCAACTCAGCCAAAGTCCACATGAGGACTTGCTCTTTGGGGGCATTTGGGGTTCCAGAACACTTCTATTCCTGAGAAAAGTCCCTTGAGCAGTGATATGGGGCTACGCCAGTTGCCTGGTCCTTCCTCATTTGGACCAAAGGTACATAAGCCCAACCTTGTACTAAAAAAAAATGGGCAGCCATAGTGCTGAGAGTGCCCATTGGAGGCAGGAACAGGAACATCTAGACAGTCATTGAGGCTTAAGATCTGCAAATTGGAGATCATAGACTCTGTGTTTTAAGCAAGTCAGAGAAACCAGAGTCCTGGCAAATTTATGAGTGACAACTAGAGGTCAAGGCAGAGGCCAGGGAGTTTCACCAGTGTTTAGGAATTAAGCGAGAGATCAAATTTGTTTTGTTTTGATCTTGAGGGGGTGGTGGGGTGATTACATGAAGGCAGGTATAATGTAACATTTGGAATCCTGAACAGTTGGCAAGATTGAATCAGAAGTATTGGTAGCAACACTCAACACAAATGAATCAGTACCTAAGACAAAGTTTTGTGACTTGGATGCTCTGCTGTAAACACTACTGTGGAAGACCATCTTACAGCATAGATGAAACAGGGCTGTGAGTTCACATGGGGGGAAATAAATGCAAAGACTGAAGAGATTATTGATACAGTTGAACTGATTTGCTCACTGGGCAAGATCTACAACTGGTGGATTTGACAACCTAAGATTAGAAAATAAAGGGTGATTTACATGTAAATGTATTCAATATACATATAAAAATATTCAATCACAGCATCATAGAATTTTTAGGGTAGACCCTTAAAATTCATATGACTATTCAGAAGTAGTATACTAAAGTTCAATATGTAAAATAAAATCCTTCTGGTAGAAGAGGATGGAATAAAGAAGAATCCTAGGGCTCTACCTACTCACCACCACCCCCCCACCCACCCCCTGCCAGGGCTTCTAAACAAGCTTCCTAGAACAGTTTGAAAACATGAATCTGGCTTACTCTTTTATAAATCATTTTAGACTCTTGACTAATTCCATTTAATATATTGATATCTTTATTCATGGAGTTGTATGTTAGTATTTTAATCAAAAACATTTCCTACTCAAATTGGTGCATTATAAAATTTTGAAGAATTTTCAGGGAAGGGAAGAAATATTAGAAATCTATGTTCTCTTTGCTAAAAATAGGTGTGTGACTTTGGGTGCTTGAGTGAAGGGATTTGAAACTTTTAGAAATGAATAGTAGCTGCTGGAGTGTAACAGAAGGTTAATATACAGATGTCCCAGTTATGGCTTCTACTTCCCCATGCTTTCCTACTTTACCCAATTCTACTTACCCTTCCAAATTTAAAAATGAAAATACCAATAAATGGGGAGGGGAAGACATGAGTCAAAAGGAAGTAGTCACAAGTAAAGACATCAGTTACATGTAATAAACAGTGTTAGGAATTAGGTCCAGAATTCAATCCCTATTCCAGCCAGCCACCAAAAAAAAAAAAAAAAAAAATGTATTAGGAATTAGTCTGCTTGAATATTTCATTAGCAAAAGGTTATCACATATCAAATAAGTGTTAGAAATTTCCTTATACTAATAAATCTTCAAGGAGCTCTATTTTACTTCTTAATTTCCTGTGGTGAGGTTATAGTTTAAAGAATTCTAAGCCTAGCAAAATAGAGAATTATTTTTGATTCTTGGTTTTGATTAAGTTGAAAGTTTGTATGTTTTTAAAATAACTTACACCCCATATGGTAAATGTGTACACAAACACACAGAGAGAGGGGTGTATATGAATATATTTTTAAGCGCTCAGTATATTGAAATTGTGCAGTTGAATTAACCTAATTGCAAAAGTATATAATTCTAAAGATGACATAATTTTAATTTATTGAAAAAAGTTGTTACATTCTCTTTGAAATGTATTTTTTCCTTTATGAAAAATTTCAGTCACAGGTGCGTAATAAAGTGGTGTGTCGAGAAATGGATCCTTATAGTAAACCCTTTTACTTGTTTCAACTTGCACATTTTCTTGAGAACAAAAAAAAAAAAGGCAAAGGCTAAATGTCACAATATTACATGTCACAGAAGTTTGATGACAAATGCAAATTTTTCCCATGATTAATTATTAAATGATATATATGAGACTTTTGAGTAAATATGATACTAGCATAGGAAACAAACTTTATTAGAAAACATTTAATGAGAAAATTGGGCTATGTCTTTTAAAATTTGTTACTATTCTTTTTTTTTTTTTTTTAAAGATGACCAGTAAGGGGATCTTAACACTTGAATTGGTGTTGTCAGCACCATGCTCTCCCAAGTGAGCCAACCAGGCCATCGCTATATAGGGATCCGAACCCTTGGCCTTGGTGTTATCAACACCACACTCTCCCAAGTGAGCCACAGGCCGGCCCTTCTATGTTACTCCTTTAAGAAAAAATTTTAAATGTTTTTGGGCATCTATAGTCCTAAAGAAAGAGATGCTTGAAGAGAAACGTGATTAGATTGGAAATGTTCTCACTTACCAGTACTGTGGCCATTAGCTACACTCATATATGGCTACTGAGCTCTTGAACTGCAGGTATAGTAACTTAGGAACCAGTTTTTAAATTTTAATTTAATTTTAATGTAAATGTAAATAGCCACATGTGGCTAACGATATTGACTGTTACAACACATATCTAGATAGTATACATGTCAGTGTGAAGCAAAGCATTAGATTTGCTATTTGTTACTAGTATTTATATTTTTTATAATAAGCCTAACTAAATAGAAACAATCTAATATTGTTACCTTGTAAGAAGAATCTACGAGTAAAAATCTCATGCTGAAATACATATTTGTAGTATACATTCTAGTCCACCTGATTAAGATATTATAGAATCTTTTCTTCTGTCTCTTTACCTTTTAACCCTTTCTCCCCTCAAAAGAAAGGATTTATGACTTATTAACAAATATTTTCAATCTTCTCAAACACTGTCTTAATCTGTAAAGTATAATAATACTTATCTCATAAGACTATTGAATGGATTAAATGAAATAATCTTTGTAAAGGACCAAAGAGAATGATTGGCACAGGGAGTGAAATAGATGGAGGCAATAGAAAATATGGAAAATCACACAGTAAATCATTCAAGGGTAATAGGGAAAAAATGGTTTTGTAGAAACAAAAGGATTTTTGTTTTCAGATCATGAATCATGTCACTTAGATTTAAAGTTCTTTATTCTGCATGTGCTTGTTATATATATCATTTTATTATATGTGGTAAAATACAATATTGAGCAATTTACACTGTTATGCCAAAGAGCCAATACTGTGATAATAGCATTTACCAATAGACTCAACTGAATGGATTCTAATTTGATTTTTTTGTAATTTTGATTGGTAAATACTTTTGTAGGCAGAAACCGAATTACAGAGAGCTACAATAGATGCTACCCGAACAACTCGTCAGCTGGAAGAAACTATTGATAATTTTGAGAAGCAGAAAATAAAGGATATAAAGGTAACAAGTAACTGTTAAGGTTCAAAACATGTTTTTTAACCTTATTTTTTAAATTTAGATTTATGAAAAATTTAAATCATTCTGAATTTTAGCCCATAAATAGTCCTTGTGAAAAAAAAATATTATAAATTAAACCATATCAAATGTTATTTTTTTACAGAAACAATGGTATATAAAAAGGGCTACATGCCCAACCAGAGGCCAGATATTCAGCTTTTTAAAAAATCATTAATACTGTTTAATCAAGGAGAACTATCATTTATAATGTTTTTATGTATCAGGTGCTGTTTCAGCTGTATGATCACTTTACATAAATTACCTTTCAATCTTCACAGTAACCCCATGAAAATGAAGTGGTGTCATTAAGAAATTAAGCCAATATAACATAATTTAGTCAAAGTACCATGGCCAAAAAGAAATATGAGCTACAAGCCAATTATGTTTTTTTAATCTGTATTTTCTATTATAATACACTGTCATTAATTTTTGTAGCATAAAACTTCCTAGTAACTGCTTATTATCAAATAAGTAAACAGGGTAATAGTAACCAATCACATAAATTTGCATCCACCATGATATGGTGTGTTAGTCAACAAAGTCACAAGAATTGCCTTATTTTACTGTAACACATCAACAAATTTGAAACTTCTTCAGGATCATAGAATTCAGCAAGTCTTCAGTGACTTTTTGATAGGCCTCTTAGGAAGATTTGATGGATTGCATATGACCATCTTATATACTTTAGAACTCATCTAAGGATGTCTTTTTGGCTCACTGCAAATTTTTCTCTAACAAGCTTTAGTGATTTTTTTATTTATACTACTGTCAACAAAGAAATCTCAACATCAAAAGCTATGTCTGTACGAATAAAATAAGCATTATCTACCACTTAATTATCTCATTCCTCTCTGAAATCCAGGAAAGAACATTCATTGCATCTTTTATTTTCTTTAATTTCCTGTCATAGTTTCAAAGGATTTCAGAACTTTAGCCTCTTAATTCAGTCACAGGCTCTGCACTCTGCTGTGTAATAGCAGATTGCTACTAATAGAAGAGCACCTCAGGAGGCTGTCCTGAGACACATACCTTTACCCAAGCTGGGAGAGTATGGTCAGAGCATACAGTTTTACAATTGCTGACATCCTCTCTTAAATTAAGTGAGAGGAAGTTAGGTAGGTTATTAAGATAATTAATGTGTTAACCTGAAAAATGAGAATGGAGACTTGTGAGGTATTCCAGATTCCATTGCCACCTAAGTGGCACCTAAGGTTAGGTGACAGGAGTCTGATTCCTAACTTCACCAGTTACTTGGGCATGCAAAATCTTTTTTACACATGGAAATTCAGTTCTGCTCTGGTCTTTGGGCTCACTTCTTTCTTTCACCCACATACGGACTAACTTGACAGGTGTTTTTAATTCTCTGAGCATCACTGAGTACAAAATTGGGATCGAAATGGTGAGTGCAGAATTCCCAGCTACAATTCCTACTACCCAGGATTTCCTGAAGCATTAGGAGATGGAGTGAAGGGTGCACAGAGAAGAAAAGAGCTTCCAATCTTTTCCCCTTGTTTGCTGTATCAACTCCAAAAGAGGGAAATCTGATGGTCACAGGAAAAAAAAAAAAAAAGACAAGAAAAACTTACACTTTTAAGTAACTGAGATATAATTCTCAGTGTCCAACTCAGTGGTTTTCGGTTTATCTACAGATATATGCAACCATCACCACTCAATTTTAGAACATTTTCATCACCTCAATATTGTACACGTTAGCTGTTGCCTGTTTCCCTGTCCTAGGCAACCACCACTAATCTATATCTCTATGCTTTGGGCTATTCTGGACATTTCATATGAATGAAATCATAATATGCGGTCTTTTGTGACTGGCTTCTTTCACTTAGCCTGCCTTCAAGGCGTATCCATGTTGTAACAGGTATCACTACTTCATTCCTTCTTATGGCCAAATGATATTCCATTGTACTACCACATTTTGCTTATCCATTCATTAGTTGATGAACATATGGGTTGGTTTCATGTTTGGGCTATTATGAATAATGCTGATAAAAAAACACTTATGTGCAAGTTTTTGTGTGAACATAAATTTTCATTTCTCTTTGGTATATACCTAAGAGTGGAATTGCTGGATCATTGGTAACCTTAGGCTTAATCACTTCAGCAATTGCTACTGTTCCAAAGTTGGTACACCATTGTACATTTCCACCAGCAGTGTATGATGGTTCCAATTTCTCTGTATCCTCAATGCTTACTATTCATCACACTTCTTGACTGTAGCCCTCTCTAGAAAGTATAAAGTAGTTTCTCACAGTGGTTTTGATTTGCGTTGATTATTGACCATTTGCATATATCTTCCTTGAAGAAATGGCTAGTCATATCATTTGCCCATATATTTTTTTTTCAGTTTATGAATTTATTTTTATCATTACACAATGTAAACATTCTTTGTTGCCATTTACCCTTTGCCCATATTTTAATTGGGTTGTCTTTTTATCATTGAGTTGTCTTTAATATATTCTGTATACAAGACCCTTATTAGATAAATGATCTGCAGTTATTTTCTCCCATTCTGTGGGTTGTCTTTTAACTCTCTTGATGGTGTCCTTTGAAGCACAAGTTTTTAATTTTGATGAAGTCCAATTTATCTTTCATTGTTTGTGCTTTTTAGCTCTTACATATGTCTTTGATCCACTTGAGTTAATTTTGTTGGAAACTTTTTCTTTTTGGCGACTGGCCAGTACAGGGATCAAATCCTGGACCTTGGTGTTATTAGCACCACACTCTAACCAACGGAGCTAACTGGCCAGCCCTTAATTTTTGTATATAGTGTCAGCTAAAGGTTAAATTTCATTATTTTGCATGTGACTATCAAGTTGTTGTAGCACCATTTGTTGAAGAGATTATTCTTTTCCCATTGAATGGTCTTGGCACCCTTGTTGGAAACAAGTTAACATGATTTTATTTCTGGACTCTCATACTTTTTCATTGCTCTGTGCATCTGTCCTTATGCCAATACTATAATGTCTTGATTAACACTGCTTTGTGGTAAGTTTTAAAATGTCTGTGTGAGTATAACTACTTTGTTCTTTTCTAAGAGTGATTTTGCTGTATGTATATCTGTTGCAATTCCACATGAATTTTAGAATCAGGTTGTCAATTTCTACAAAGTCAGCTGATATTCTGATATGGATTGCATTCAATCTGCAGATCAGTTTGGGGAGTACTGACACTTTAAGAATGATTGTTCCAATGCCTTTTAATTTATCTAAATCTTCCTTAATTTCTTTAAATATTTGTAGTTTTCAGAGTATAAATTGTGCGCTTCTTTTGTTAAACTTTTTCCTAGGTATTTACACTTCCTTATGCTATTATAAATGAAATTATTTTCTTAATTTCATTTTCAGATTGTTCATTGCAAATGTATGGAAATACAATTGATTCTTGTACACTATGTCCTATAACCTTGCCAAATTCAATTATTAGTCCTAATAGTTTAGTGAATTCCTTAGGATTTTTCTACATACAAAATCCTGTCATCTACAACAACCTACACTTTATGCAAACTACCATAGCTCTAGCAAACTTCCAGAGATGTAAGCACCAGATATCAATACCATACTCTGTTAGGGCTCTGAATCTCTGTTCTGTACATCATTCTTCCTCACTGTCAAACTGTTTTCCAATTTTGGCCTCATTTGGAATCCTTTATGATAAAGAGGGATGCAGAAATCCCATGATACTAATAGCCTCAAAGATCAGTCAAAAAGTGTTACATTCCTACCCCTATTTCTAATAAAAACAATATTCAATTATTGTGTTGATTTTAGCATGTTTCATAAACATTTCTATGAGACAAATTCTTGGAAAAGTCAAAGTTATTGATGCCACTCTTATTTGGGGGAGAAACATAGAGCATTTTTATTCTTACCTGTTATCAGGCTATTGCTTCAGATGAGGGCAGAGTTTGTGGTTCCTTCTTTAACAGTCACTCTGGAGGCAGAAATGATTGGCAGTAATGAGTACTGCTCATAACTGTATTACTATGTTTGAGGTGGGTTTAATTGACAATTCCATTTGAATTTTGGTAGCTGCATTAATTAGCAAGGAAGCACAATTTTTAGACGACTTTTCATATGAACTTTGCAAAGAATTTCTTTTTCTAAGAAAGGTTGGTATAGAACTTAGTGTACAGAACAAGAGAGAAAAATTCACAATCCCTTTTGTTTCCTATGAAATAGGAAAAGTCATGTTATATGATGAATTTCAACCTACAAAAAAAATCTTGACCGGGGTCACTTCTAGGATAAATCGGGACAGGAACTTAGTATGTGGTGAAGTAGCTGAAATAAGCAAGGAACATCTTCTAAATTTAATTTTTAATAGCTTTATATTTTATTATAAATATAAAATCATAAAATGTTTTCATAACATAATAATCATACTGCTCAAAAATAATCAACATTTTTTGGTTTATATCTAACTTTCATACTTTTTTTACTATGCATATATACAGAGAGATATAACAACAACAAACATTTCTTTAGCACTGACTATGTGCCAGGTATTTTAAGTATTTTATGTGGATAAACTCATTGACTCCTCATAACAATATGAGGAAGGTACTGTTATTACCCCCACACAGTTATGTATAAATGGGACCACACTATATGTAGCATCTCGTTTTAAAACTTATTATGGACATATTTATGCTAAGAAATAGAGATCCATATAATCCTTTTTAGTATTCTCATATTTTGCAATATGGGTATATTAATCTATTTAAATAGTCCTCAGTGGTGGACATCTAGGTTATATTTGCAATTACAGATGTCACTGCATCCATCAACATCCTTAAATATTGGCCTTTGTGCTGGTCCAGTTATGCTCTTGGAATAAATGGGACAGATTACCAGACGTAGAGTTCCTCGATCAAAGAGGATTCACACTTTGAATTTTAACCTGTTTTAAAAACTTGTCTACAAATGTACAAGACCACTCCTTTCTGGATGGTTATCTCAGGAGAGCAGGGATTAGAGGGAATGTGTATTTGACTATTGCCTTCCAGCCTAACCTATGCTTGAGTATTTTCTACTTGTTTCTTATTCAGCCAAGTACTCCTACATTAATGATTAGACATTTTATTTTGGTAAGAGACTAGATAACTAACAAAAGGATAAGATCCTATTTATTGAAAACTTGTCTGGTTTGTATCCTTTCGATACCTACCAATTACTTCATCTCTGCTTCAATCAACATGCACATCTTCATTCTCTTTGCTCATCATTTTACTTACCATCAGTTTTCATTATGCTCATAGAACTTACCTGCAGATAGCTTATTTCTGAAGTAAATGATTGATTCCAGCAAGAACAGCACAGTGCAGTGGGCACTATATAACGTTACAGCTATAACATTAGGAAGGGTTATAACCTATAGCTCTTACTCGACAAGAGCTATACCTTATAACCTTAGAATCAGATCCATGTGTCATCATTCTGGCTGTGAGCAACATTGGGCAAGTCATGTATTTATAAACTGGAAAACTCTAGGCAAATGTGTGGTACAATAATCAGTGGTAGGAATAGCATTACTAGAAGTAATTCCTTTATCGCTAGAGAATACAAGTAGCATAGAGTCAGAAATATGACGAAATATAATTCCATCCTAAAAAATATTCTGTTGTTTAAACATCAGTTGGAATTGCTAAAATACCAACTTCTGAACTGAATTACTCTAATAAATAGGTACGTGGTATAAGAGTACATTGTAGCATACATCTTAGATATTTTTATTACAAATGTCAGTTACTAGCTATAAAGAGAGTTGACTAAAATAAAAAATAAGAGGGAAGTGAATGGTGACATAGGAAATATATTGGTATAAAGTAAAGGTCTGCTGCAAAAGGTCTTCACAGCTATTTTTATTTCAGTTATCTTTTGTACTTCATTTGCCCTGTAAAAAAAACCAGATACCTCTCTACTTCATAAAATGCCAAGACTATAGTGAGGAATAAATTTACTAAATTTATAAAGCAATTTGATTGTTTAATTCAAATCTTTGGTTTTTTAGACTATATTTTCAGAATTTATCACAATTGAAATGTTATTTCATGGCAAAGCTTTAGAGGTCTACACTGCTGCCTACCAAAATATACAAAAGATTGATGAGGATGAAGATTTAGAGGTACGTCTATATCTTTCTAAGCTAAGTTCTGTTAATATGGAAATGTTTAAAAGAGCATTAATTTATATGGGTAAAAATATCTTAAATTAGAATCCTACAATAGTTTATATGTTATTGTGTAGAGTCCTAAATAGTTTTAACTTTTATGACTTTCCAATTATTTTTAATTTTTCAAACTAACCATGGTAAAAGTTCCAAGATTTATTAATAGCTAGTAAAATGTAACTTATATAAAGCCATTACATGAAATACTGTTTATCATTTTGACTGGTGATATAAGCCCACTAAAGTGTGCTAAAAATAACTAATGTTTATTGATTTGAGCAACATCTGAGTGTTTGTCATGCACAATGCCGAAAGCTTTACACGCATTTTTTCATTCAATCCTCTAATAGTCCTATGAAGTAGGTCATATTATTATTCTCATTTTACAAATACAGAAACAGAGACTTTAAACAACTTCATTTGTCTATGGCCACTTAGCTAATAAAGAGCAGAATCAGGATTCCAACTGGTTTTATGTAACTTAATCACTAAGCTATAAAATAAATGCAGGCTTATGTAAGCTTGCTTTTTGCTAATAGGAATTTTATTTAAATAGAAATTCTGATTGACCAACTAACATTAGAGCAGTTAAGTATGAAGGCCTGATCTGATCTTCAGTAAAGCACATCTGAAAAGTGAATGTCCTATTCTCTTTACAAAAAAAGAAAAACAGGCACAGAGGTATTTTTGCTGAAATAGATAAAATATTCAAGATATACTTTGTTCTTATTATCTCTAATGTAGAAGTGAAAAAAGCCATGTACTCTAAAGATACAACCAGAATTCTGTATTAGTAAATGATAGAATTTGAGGATCTCTTCCATTTAACAATTTTGAAGATTCCCCCAATTTCTTTCAAATTTTTTGTATCTTAACTGTCAATAAAAAATACCATCCTTTGAGCCTTCTTGTCCCATTACTTCACTGGTTCCAGGAAACTTAATTCAGTAAAACCAAAATATAGCTTTATGAAAATGAAGAAAGGTGTATGTTTTAGTACATGTGTACCTGCTTCCAATGCCAAAATCTGATTTCACTTTTGTCATACATAGGAAGTCATATATTGACAAAATATTAATATCTAAGTATCATTTCCTTCCAAATACTAAAGGTAAGGTTTCTTAATTATCACTCCTTTTTATGGCCTGTTTTTTTTGTTTGTTTGTTTGTTTTTTGTCTTTTTTTTCGTGTCCGGCAATGGATCGCAACCCTCAGTGTTGCGCCCGTACCGGACCAGGACCGGCAACGGGATCGCAATCCTCGGTGTTGCACCCGCACCTCGCTCAGCCAGTGAGCAGGAACCGGTCTGTATGTGTGATCTGAACCCTCGGCGGGAGCACCGCCACACTCCCAAGCGGCGCACTGTAGCAGTGCGCCACCACGCCGGCCCCTGGCCTGTTTTTAAAATATATATTATCAAGATTATGTCATTTGTAAAATAAAAAAATAGCAAATGTTCGTTCATATAGTGGTTACTTTGGGGTAGCTGCTGATCTGTGCATTTCAGCTATGTTAATTATTTTAATCCTCCCATCATCTATGATGAAAGTACTTATTGTCCTTATTTCTATGGATGAGAAAACAAAGCACTGTGAGGTTAAGAAACTCTCCAGAGGTTCCATAGCTAGTAAGTAGCATAGCTGGGAGTCAAACCCAGAAATCTGATTACAACACTGTTATTTTTATCTTCTACACTAGACTGCCAGAAGTATAGTTCTAGATGAGTGACATGAACTATTTCCTGCAAGAAAGAATACTGCATTAAGTGGCAGGTGGAGTCCCTTTATAAGTATTTTCATTCTTTTTCTAATACCCTTGACATGCTATTTGTTAATATTAAAGTTCCTTCAAGTCCTTTGGTCCCCAAGATTTTCCTTCTTATTCCAGAGGCCCTAGGTACCTTTTTTGTCACACCACTTCATTAATTCTCTTTCACTACTCTTTATTAGGTAGCTAGGTAGTTTGTGGGAGAAGAGCTCTGTGAAAAACTAAAGGTTTCAGGGCTGTGTGGTAGATGTTTTTGAATATCAACTTTCCACTTTCTAGTGATTTTGAGCAAGTTAACTTCTTCACTCTTCAGCTTCTTCCTCACTAAAATGGAAATACTTGTAGTACTTACCTCATGTTTGTTCAACAACTATTTATTGAGCACCTGTTCTATATGCCAGGCACTATTCCAAGTGCTGGGGATTTAGCATTATGTTAGAAATGGTCCAAGTTGTCAAAGCAGGAATTTAAAATCTACCAGGGAGGGCCGGCCCCATGGCTCACTCGGGAGAGTGCTGCGCTGGTAGCACCAAGGCCGCGGGTTCGGATCCTATATAGGGATAGCCTGTGCGCTCACTGGCTGAGCATGGTGCAGATAACACCGTGCCGAGGGTTATGATCCCCTTACCGGTCAGAAAGAAAAAAAAAAATCTACCAGGGAGTTCCAACATAAAAAATACTATGTAACTTTTATAATGTGACCAGTCCCATAAAGAAAAAATATTTTTTCTATGTGCTGTGTGCGTGTGTGATGGGGGGTTCCAATAGTATGGAGAATCGAAGAGCGATTTCTTAACTAGACACTTGCAGGACTATGCAAAAGGCGTAGACAGATATACATACAAAGGCCCTGAGGCAAGACTATTGTAAATAAAAAACAATGTATTTAAAATAGCACAGTACTAGGCACAAGCATGTGTTCAATGAGCCACAGGCATAAATTATTATTATGCCATACAGCAACTGTGGAGAGGAGAGGAGAGCAGTCTGGGGAGAGTTGATGGACCAAGGGAAGCAAAATTATATCAAACAGGTACCAAAAGAAAACCTGTAAATACAAGGTTTCTTGGAAACAAACAAGATGCAGAGAGAGACAGAAAAATAATTTGCTCTTCTTCCAGGCAGTCCATGCTTTATGAGAATTGCTGATATTGATTCCAGCTGCAGCCGAGTTTGTTGCAGTTAGGCACTCTAGTTATATCACAAACCATCTTACTTTGTTCTTCACATAAAAAGTATTGTCAGGCCCATTTTCCCCTTCAAAAGATCACCTCTGTACAACCACTTCAGAGCATATTCAAACATTGAGATTCACTCCTCTAAGAGATCTTGGACCATGTTGGAAAATGCATTATTGTCAATAAACGAACATTTCTGTAAGTTTGTTTTGCAGTAAGGTTAATTTTAATAAGTATCTAACCGGTTTAGACTTTTATCTCAAGTGTTGCATACTGTCTTCCACTTTTCACTTTAAATTCGTCTTTGCTAGAAAAGTTTAAAAAAGGAATGTTCTAACAAAAAAAAATCCCCTCTAAATATGTTGACTAGAGTCATCCAGTTTTTATATCATACCATAGGATGTCAGTGTTCCATATCTGGCACCAAAATAGAATTCTGTCCTCAGTAACTTTACCCTAATTAGCATCCCTGAATTGCCCTAAAACACCAGCCTCACCTTCAAAGTTTTATTCCTTTTGTGTCCTGCAGTTTTGAGATTTAAAAAATGTGTATGGACATCCCCTTAGTTTCAGTCTCCTTTTTTCCCTACAACATGGGGATTAAACTGTTAACATCATCCATTTGGCAAAAGTGAATTTAATTAACATCTTCTATTTGCCAGGTTATTTTCTTAAACTAGGAGGGGTTGCAAAGATAAAACAGGACTCCTTGCTCTTGAGGAACATAATTATTGCGGAGACAGATATGTAATCTGAAAAATGACAGTGAGATAAATGTATACTAGAGGGTAGAGAATTTTATGACTTGACTCTTGAAGGACAATTAAGTTTACTGAACTCCAGGCTAAGGAACCAGCATTGCAAAGGCCTAGTATAACAAATGTTCTGCAAATAGGTATATAGCCTAGAAGTGGAGAGTGGTAGATAGGGTTGAGTGATCTTAAGCCTTGGATGTAGCCTTGAGTAGTCAGGAGCCACAAAAAGTTTTTGAATAGAATAACAACATATCTTGGTCTTTAGTAAGATGTCTAAGTAAACTTATAAAGGTATAGTCAATAAAACAGAAGTACCTCAGGTGAGAAATTTAGGTAGAATTCCTAGTCTTATAGCTTACTCTGTTAAGTATAAGATAATGTTTTTCATTGTAAAAGTGAATCTAGAGCTGTCCAATACAGAAGCCATCAGGCATATGTGGCTTTTTAAGGTTAAGTTTAAATAAAAGTAAAAATTCAGGGGCCGGCCCGTGGCTCACTCGGAAGAGTGCGGTGCTGATAACACCAAGGCCACGGGTTCGGATCCTATATAGGGATGGCCGGTTGGCTCACTGGGTGAGCGTGGTGCTGACAACACCAAGTCAAGGGTTAAGATCCCCTTACCGGCCATCTTTTTAAAAAAAAAAAAAAAAATTCAGTTCCTCATCCACATGAACCACATTTCGAATGCTCAGTAGCTACAGTGGCCAGTGGTAGCAAGCAAAGGTAAGCACTTCCATCATCTCAGAAAGTTCTGTTGGACAATGTTGGTCTAGAACAGAAGATACTTAGGAACATGAATATGGCTGTCAGAAGAGTATACAGACTATACAGAGAATTAGTTGAAGGGTAGCCATTAAATACTGTGTAAATGAGATCTTTTAGAGAAGGATTTTTAAGTGGCCTAAGGAAAAGTCTTTTAAAATATTTTAAGGTGTAAGCAGTAGAAAAGGAGATGTGAAAAAGCAGGGCAGCAAGCACAATGAAAAAGCTTAATGATGGTATGGAAAAAAAGTTTCAGAACTAGGACTGTGAGGATGAAGATGAAAAGACAACTTTGGTGATTCTGGCAAGAGCAATTTTAGTGGAAGGTGAAAGCCCAATTGTAGTTTATTAAAAAATGGAGATGAAGCAGAATATTTCAGAAGTTTTTTAAACAGTATTATGACGTCGAGGTCATAATAATAATAAAAAAATTGATTTTGAGAGCTTATCTGTTTTCTGAGGGAGGGAACTTGTGGAAAATGAAAGCTTTCGTTTGAAGTTTTGGATAAAGGAAAAAAACACATTGGAAAGGATCAAAATGACATTTGCTTTTTAAAAAAATAATGTGGGTGGAGTGAAGTGTTTAAGGGAAAAAAGAGAGAAAGTGAGGACCACCACCTGATAACCTTACCTGTCTATATGTTAGAGAAATGCGTGAACGGAAAAGATAGAGATAGGAAGGCTTAAGACTTGGAAGTACTGCCTTAAGGAAAGAAAATTGACAAGTCTTGGCATTCCAGATCCCACTGAAGTTGGGACTCAGTGTTAAAGTGGTTCCAGTTTACTCTCATGTGATTTTTCATAGCAGTACAGCACTAAAGTTAAAATTGATAAATGACGTGAGGATAGACAGAACCGAAAGAATCAAAGAGATGTTGCAGCCTCCCTACCAGCTTGCATAGTTGGAACTTTTGCAGTTTCCTTTGCAAAAGCACTCAAATGATTGTTTCGTGACTAACTACTGCTTACGTCCCTCATCATCTTATGTGGTTCAAATAGAATTTTTTAGGTTTCATCTTTTCAGCTTAGACTATTTTTGTATTTTGCTTTTCTTAGAAATTTACAATAACTGGAATTTTGTCCATGGGGAGGGGTTGCTTAAGAAAAAACAAAATGTTAACTGAGAGGAACTTAATTTGATTCTCTAGAATTTCAGTTTAGTATCTACTTTATAATGATGTTTTATTGTTGCAATAGGTTTTCCGAAATTCTCTGTATCCACCAGATTATTCATCTCGTTTAGATATTGTAAGAGCAAATTCAAAGTCACCTCTTCAGAGATCACTATCAGCTAAGTGTGTATCTGGAACAGGACAGGTGAGCTAGAAATATTTATTCACTGATTCATTCATTCATTCCCTGGCAAAACGATGATTTAAAGGAATCTGAGCTGCTGCCTGTGGAACTGTTCAATACTAAAAATGTTCACCTTCAGTCACAAGTTCTCTATAACTTTACCCTCTCTGGGCTTATTTCCCCTTTTGTAAAATGATGGAAGGTTGCACAAAGTATCTTTTATACTATAATCACATATTTACTTCTCTCTAAAGCAGAACAGTTGAGAACACAGGTGGAAAAAGAATGCTAATGTAGATTTGTCAGTATAATATGAATAGATTCTGAAGTCACACGGCTTATGTTTAAATCTCACCATAAATACAGTTGACCCTTGAACATGAACAGTGCATGGTTTAGAGGCCCCAACCCCCTCACAGATGAAAATCCACATATGCCTTTTTGACTCCCCCAAACTTAACTACTTTACTACTTAAGTTACTTAAGCCTAATAGCCTACTGTTAGGCAGGCTGCTAAACTGATGCATGACATAACCAAAATTTTTCCAATTTTTAAAAATCTGTAGATAAGTGGACCCTCACAATTCAAACCCATGTTGTTCAAGGGTGAACTGTTTATCTAAAACAGGCTTTTGTTGAACATTATCATAGATCCAGAAGCACAGATTTTTAGAGAAAGTGCCAGTTTTCTCATTTCTTTCATATCCAGAAAGCCTGAATGACCTCATATTAGGGATCCACAGCCTTTTTCTGTAAGGGGCCACAGTAAATACCTTAGGCTTTGGGAGCCATATATATGGTCTCTATCCCAACTAAGAGCAGCTATAAACAACACATAATCAGTATGGCCATGTTCTAATAAAACTTTTATTTACAAAAACAAGAAGCAGGCTGGGCCATAACTTGCCAAACCCTGATCTATACAGCTATGCCCTTTTCATATCTAGCCTTCAGAATTTATATTTTCAAAATACAACTTTCAGGTAAATTTGACCCAATACCTTGTATTTTCATTTGATTCTCCTTTAAGCATTTATTTTCTGCTTTATATTTATGTCTCTTTCTCCCTTGCCAAATTATATTTTTATTATTCCAGCATTAAGTGCCTTGCACGTAAATTCCATAAATGTAGTATTATATGTAAAATTTCAATTATTTAGTACTAATAATGTTACCTAAGTTAGCTAACATTTGTATAGCACTTTAGAATACATTATGTCAGGGTTTCTAATCCTCAGCACTACTGACTTCCAGCCAGATAACTTGGATGGGGGAGTACTGTCCTGTGCATTAAAATTAAAATGCTGAGTAACATCCCTAACTTCTACCCACCACAAGGTGCCAGTTGCACACACAAATACACATCCCGAGTTCTGACAACCAATATGTCTCCAGACACTGCCAAATGCCCCCTGGAAGGTATAATCACCCTCAGAGACATTTTCAGTAAGATGCCCCAAGGGAGTACAGTCAGGACTTAAAACTGGTGGGTTTAGATTCTCAAATCATTCCATTCAAATCACACTTAAATATTGGTATTTCTGTCCCATTCCCTAGTTGCAATATCCTTCTGTTTTTGCCATTCATTTGATGAATCTCATTCAAATGCTGTTTTTGTGACCCAAGAATTGTTTAACTTATTTTTAACATTTGTAATATACAGAGGCTATACTTTTCTCTCAAAGTACTTTATGTTATTGATGTATTGGTGGCTATCCAACTGGAATCAAATGGTCAATTTCACATTTTTATTCAAAAATATGATGAATGAATGAAAAAAATTGTGACTTTTCAACCTTAAAATACAGTAATTCATAGGGAATGTTCATTACAAAAAATTATTGTATGTGGACATTTTTCTGAAATATTTGTTCTTTGGGCCCTTTCCTATAAGGGCATATAAAGATACATACCAAGCATGTAAAATAAGTTAGTACTTTTTATTTTTAAAAATGTGAACTTTTAACAGGTGTCCACCTGTCGACTAAGGAAGGAGCAACAAGCAGAAGATGGTGGTGATGATGAAGAATTAGACATTACAGATGAAGAAAATTAATTTTAAGTAAACTTCACATTTCCATTTTCATCTTAAATGACTTAAAATCCAGCACTACTGAAGTGTAAACTTTAGATTCACTTGATACGTTAAGCTTCAAAACAAAATTGTACTAGAAATGGAAAAATAAAGGAAATTTATGTTGACCGAAAATGAAGGTTTTAGAAAATATTACACACCAGTCATTTCAACATCGTACCTGGTGGTATGTGATCTTTTGCTATAACTGCCATTTTTAAAAAAAGATTATTTCCAATTACTTCATATTAATACAGTTACCTAGTTGAAGTTCAATAGTAAGTAGATGACAAAAACCAAAAGATCTAACAATTCCACTTTGTTTGAGATTACAGTCTATGTTTTCATCACCAGAAAAAGGACGTCCTAAACAGCTGTTCTGATTACATAAAAATTCTATTCCATGAAGCCTTAAGTGAAAAGTCTTGGTTTTTTTCTTACTTTCACTAAGACCTTATGTTTCATCATTTGATTTGTAAACTTACTTTTCAACAAGCATCTAATCAAACAGAATAAAGGTAATGGGACACTAAGACATCAGTGTTTTACAAATATACATAAAGCATAAATTTTAGCTTTCAAAAAAGCCACATTCACCCTGATTCTGGTTTTAAAACAAAACTGCTATCATACTAAAGCATTATACATGGTACTGCAACTTTTGGAAAGCTAGTAATTTGGTGGAATGTTGCCTCATCATGGAACACCATCAATCATTAAAAATTCTATAAAAACTTTAACCAAGCTACCATCTAATTAATAACAGGGTATATAGTCACTATTATTCCTGAAAGCATAAAATAATTTAACTATAGCCTTTCCATATATCTGATACTTTTGTTTCTTTTGGTGAAGAATTCTAATTTTGTTATTTCATAGATCCCAGTCAAACATATAAAAATTATGAAACTTACAAAATCATTTGGGATAACCAAGAAAAGCAATTATTCATAACAGGAAAATAAAGACTTTTCTAGAAAGCTTTTTTGACTTTGTCATTCATGGTTCTCTTCTTTACAAAGCACTGCTTCCTGAGAATAGTACTAAGTGATAAAATTACTTCAGTACTTCTTTTATGAAATATTCAAAACATTTTTTTTTTTTTTTTTTAAAGATGACCGGTAAGGGGATCTTAACCCTTGACTTGGTGTTGTCAGCACCACACTCACCCAGTGAGCAAACCGGCCATCCCTATATGGGATCCGAACCCATGGCCTTGGTGTTATCAGCACCGCACTCTACCGAGTGAGCCACGGGCCGGCCCTCAAAACATTTTAAAACCCTAAATTAATTGATATTCTTAAGAAACTGAGGATTGTCATAGAGTTTTTATTATTTTCTCAGTATTTAAATTTGGTGTTGTAGTTCAGGGGGAAAAAAACAGAGTTATAGTTATTTCTCTTGCTGCTTACTAAATAGCATCTTACTTCTTTTGAGTATGAATTGCCTTATCTGTAAAGTTAAGTGTCTAATATGTTAAGCAATTAGCAAATAATTCTGGAATAAAGCATATGCTCTGCCTACCTCAAAGAAATATTCTAAGAACAAAAGGAATACTATCCACGAAAATACTTCCATCAATGTAAAATTAAGTTTCACCATTTAGACCAGACTTAGGTTGGCAAATGTGTTCTTAAAGGGCCAGATGGTAAATATTTTTACACTCAGTGGGCCAAGAGGGAAAAACAAGGCTATTAAAAGGATAGTTATGTAACCATTTAGGATGTAACCACCTTTAAAAATGTAAAAACCATTCTCAGCTTCCCTGCTGTAATTAAAAAAAAAAAAGCAAACCAAACCATTCTCCATTTCTTATCTCCAAAATAGGAATAGTAAATTTATTAGGGTTATCAGGATTATGATAGTTAACTCATATATAATTACAGATCACAAATATATAGTATTTCAAGCAGTTCAATAAACAATAGCTAATATTTAACGCAAAGATAGAGACAGCAGGGTTACGGGTCCACTGCTCTTGACAGTGTTTAGTAATTGATAGAAGTACACTTAATGATTTTTACCTATCTCTTGGTTATGAGACTAAGTTTACTTTTTTAGATATAATCATACTTTTCAGATACCCTTAGACAAGTGTTTGGCTTTAAGATAAAATGTCATTGGGTGTCACACTAGAGGACCAATATGCCTCCAGTGTACCTGATATATCTAGAGGTAGGAGAGGAAAAACTGGCTATAAGATGAAAATTATTGAAGCTGGATGACAAGTACATGAGAATTTAGTACCTTATTCTCTTTAAGTGTTTGAAATTGGTGGTGTGCTGGTAAAATGGCTCTCTGAGGGGACAAAGGGAAGGGAATGCCCTCATTTGCTGCATTTACCAATTTCCATGGTGTAAATACTCCTACCTTGGCCAATTTAAGTTATCAACATATCACTGAAGGCAGTTAGAGATGTGCAAAAATGGCTCCCACCCAGTAGAAGCCAGCTTTCTGTAATAAACTTCTCATCATGAAGGTAAAAAATATTAAGCCCTGATATATTATGGAAATATTCACATCAATTAATTTTAAAATGAAAATACAAAGCTTGTGTTTACTGGGGCTGGCCAATTAGCTCAGCTGATTAGAATACAGCCTTCTAACACCAAAGTCATGGGTTCAGATCCCCATACCAGCCAACCACCAAAAAAAAAAGCTTGTGTTTACTATATCTGGCCTTTTATCAAGCACCTCCGCTCAGTTTGAGAAGCAATTCCACATTGTGATCTTTCACTGTAAGCTTAATCATCACTTTATTGCTATGTGAGAACTTTCTAAGTCTTCATACATTCCTCAAGAAGTGTCATCAAATGAACTACCTATACAATCTTTGAGCAATTAAAAACATGGTTTCTTCCTATTCTGTTCATTGTGCTTGGTTTGGATATTCCAAACAATCAGTTTATTCTCCTAGCTAGTTATAAGCTTACCTGTTCATAAAGGGCCATACTGAAGTGCTTTGTTAACCAAGTTTACCAGATTATTCATCGTACTAGTAAGCAGGATATTCACTACTAAAAACACAGAAATTTAAATGGTCTTTAGTTTTCTTTAAACCACTGAAAATTAACCCCAAATACTTATAGGTACTAAGTACTGACAAAGCATTCTACTTCTGCAATATCCTATTATTAAATGACTGAACTGCCATATATAAATTCAGTAAATCTTTACTCAATATGGAAAATCTCTGGATCACAGAATTGAGGAAAAATAACCTTATGTTTTATATAAACTATAAAAAGACAACTAAAGTCAAATCATGTTGGATAAAATGAATAATTTTGAATTAGAAGCCAATATATAATGTGAATATCCCAAGAAAATCCTGGATATAACAAAACTTTTTTTTTTTTT
>NW_007727456.1:74072-145084 GCF_000696425.1 Galeopterus variegatus | reverse complement strand
TCTGTATGTGGGATCCGAACCCTCGGGCGGGAGCGCCGCCGCGCTTCCCAAGCGGCGCACTATCCAGTGCGCCACCGGGCCGGCCCATATAACAAAACTTTTAAAGTCACTTTGTCTTTCATTAACAATGCTTGAGCACCCTAATTTTATCTTTTTTTAATGCTATTTTTAAAGCAACAGTGGAGGTAAGAAAATATCATTTACCCTTGAAAATATTTTTAGCATGGTCTTACTAAAATTAAAAATACCATTTAACAAAGTGAAGCAGCAAAAGTATTAAGAACATGAACTGGAGTCAGTGGTCTGTCTTGGTTGAAATTAGCTCCATAATTTACTAACTATGACATCAGACAAGTTGCTTAATCTTTCTAAAATGTCATCCTCAGCAAGAGAAAAGTCTGCAAAGAACTTCTGTACTTCTACTTTTGTAACATCAAATGGAAAATTTCTTATATATAATGCACATGAAACAGAGGTAAATAATAAACCCTGTACTACTTAGGGCATATTGAGATTATGCATTTAAAGCGCTTATAGTGCCTACAACATATTAAGTGCCCAATAAATGTTAGTCATTAGTATTATTATATATATAGCAATTCTTGTAAAATGTCTACCCTAAATGTTAAATATCAAAGTCATCTCACAAGTCTTACACTTAGTTATTGAGTCTCTGAATGGATACAGTTTTGAAGCTAAAAAATAAGAATCTAATAAAACATACAAGTTATATGAATCATCAGTAAATTCTTCCAAGAAAAACAAACTATCCATTTGTCAGACTCTTCCCAGCATAACCCTGAAGAGTCCCTTTGGACCTATAATCAGTTTTACTTTACTGTCTTTTGAGTATTTTGTGTTAATCTTCTCAATTGAAGATGTTGAAGAAACCACAGCACTACACCTAGGCACTATATATTATTACTATAGACTGTTTGGTCTCTCCCATAATAAAAACAGTTTAACATAGCTACTGAAAAACTTCACAGTACCAAGCAGCAATTCTTTTTTCATTTACACAAATACAAGTTAATTAGTTGCTCTATTCAGTTGCAATTTTTTTTTTATTTTTATAAAACTTTGCAAAGTTACGAACATGGAAATTTTAAGAATTTCCTAAGCTTTTTACATAAGTAAATTTCAAGGTTCACAGTCTGTCCATTTTTAACTATTTGTAATTAACAGGAGGCTTAACACAGTAATATCTCACACAAGAAAGAAGGCATTAATTCTGAAGGCAGGCAGCAATGAAAATGCCAAACCTGGACAGTCAGTCACTGACCATTTCCTTATACAGTATGAGTAAAAAAAAGTTAACTACAGAATGAAATAAAAGTGAATATAAAATTTATCTTCCCCAAATACAACTCTATACAAATCTTAAGGTTTTCCCATGACATCAACAAAAATTAATAAGCTCAAGGAACTGAATTAGTTGTCTCCTCTGTCAAAGAAAAAAAGCATAGATAATTTTAACTTAGGAAAAATGAATGGCAATTTCCAAGCAAAAGAAAACCAGATTCACATTCTATTTACATTTGTTCTATTCACAGGTCAAAATTAAAATATTTCTTTTCACGAGATCATTAAAAATAAACTTTTAAAAGAACAAAGGCATTTTACTGCATTAATACTGTGGGATGATAACTCTGAACTTAATAATGTTCTCTAAAGCAAAATTAACTTAACTTTGCGGGGGCCAACTGGCCTATCATTGAGATCTTTAATAGCAGCCATAGCTTCATTATAGTTTATCATAGCTACAATGGCTTCCCCTGTAGGTAATCCTTGCTCATTATACTGTATTGATACTGAATCGGGTATGATTCTATAACCATGGAAAAAGTCTAAAATTTCATTAACATTAGCTTTAAATGGAAGATTCATTATCTTAATAGGAGTTACTCTACCTGAACCACAATCTAACTTTGGATCAGGCATAAATCTCCCCTCAGGAAAACCTCCCATATTACGCTTTCCAAAATCAAATTTGCTACCTTCTGGGCGACCAAAAGTCCCAAAAGGGCGGTGACTTCTAAAATCATCAGACGGGCTCCTAAAACCCTCAGCAGGAGGTCCAAAATTGTCGTGAAGTCTAGGGTCCTCCTCCGGAGCTTCCCTGATGTCTTCCTCAGGGAGTTGCCGAAAGTCCTCATCAGAAGGACATCTAAAATCTTCTTCCTGATGGCTCCTGAAGTCCTCATCAGGAAGGCACCTAAAGTCTTCATCAGGAGGGCCCCTAAAGTCCTCATCCAGTGGATTTCTGAAATCTTCCTCTCGGGAGCGCCTGAAATGCTCCTGGGGAGGCCGCCTGAAGTGCTCCTGGGGAGGCCGCCTGAAGTGCTGCTGGGGAGGCCGCCTGAAATGCTCTGGGGGCAGTCGCCTAAAACGCTCTGGGGGTGGTCGCCGGAAGTGCTCCGGGGGCGGTCGCCTGAAATGTTCCTGGGGTAGTCGCCGGAAGTGTTCCTGGGGTGGCCTCCGAAAGTGTTCCTGGGGTGACCGCCTGAAGTCCTCCTCAGGGGAATGCCTGAAGTCATCCTCTGGGAGCCGCCTGAAGTCCTCCTCTGGGGGTCCCCTGAAGTCCTCCTCAAGGGGTTGCCTGAAGTCATCCTCGGGTGGTCGCCTCCAATCCCCCTGAGGAGGTCGCCTGAAGTCCTCCTCAGGTGGCCGCCTCCAGTTATCCTCAGGTGGCTGCCTGAAATCTCCCTCTGGGGGTGGCCTGAAGTCCTCCTCAGGGTACTGCCCAAAATCCTCCTCCGATGGCCTCATCCAGTCCTCCTCAAAAGAGGGTCTCCAGTCCTCCTCCCTATGGTGCCTGAAGTCGTCCTCTGAAGGGTGCCTGAAGTCCTCCTCAGAAGGCCGCCTGAAGTGCTCCTCCCGAAGGCACCTGAAGTCCTCCGGAGAGCGCCTGAAGTCCTCTGGGGAGTGCCTGAAGTCTTCTGGAGGCCGCCTATCAGGCTTTCGGAAATCCCCCTGAGGATGCTTGAAGTTATTCAGTTGGCCCAAGTCTTCTATCTGATGCCTAAAGTTTTCCGAAGGGCCAACTGAGTATCCTTGTGGGTCTTTTGAGTCAAATATATGTGAACTGTCATCTCTATCACATGACCGTGAACGGGCTGGCATTTTCTCACTGGACATCAAGGAAAAATTTACACCAAACTCCTGCATTTGCGCCTCAGATATAAGTCTTAATAATACCTCTGTCCCTAAGAATCTTCGCCGGTTTAAGCGTTCAGCTTTTATGGCTTGTTCTTCTGATTTAAATTTCACCAATGCTTCTCCCAGACCAACTCCTTTATCATCATAGAGCAAGCAAATGTCATCCTCAGCAAGAGAAAAGTCTGCAAAGAACTTCTGTACTTCTACTTTTGTAACATCAAATGGAAAATTTCTTATATATATGCACAGCTTCTGACCACAGTAGCCTTCTTGAGAGTATTTTTGTGAAATATATCTAGGCCTCTCTTTTTCTATTGACCCTGACCTCTTCTTTTCATAACATTCAATGAACTTCAGCATTTGTTTTCTAGAAACTGGATCAATATGAACTGGACGATACTGCAAAACAGTCTTATGTAAACCCAGAGCAGTATTATAGTCTTTCTGGGTCTTGAACATCACAAAGGCATATCTTGTTCTTCTTTCATCTTTATATAAAAACCTAATCTGTTCATTAGTCAAATCAGTATCTCTAAAGAAATTTCTTAAATCCCTTTTGTTAATACCTAGGGACAGATTTTTTAAGTGAACATAAAATCCAAGAGGAGAACGAGAACGTGTTCTTCTGGGAGATTTTGAATGAGACCGTTTTCGAAAATGTCTATCTTTAATTCCTCTTGATGGAGAATGTTCTTCAGTTCTCATAGGAATATCACCCTCCCTTACCGCTTTACCACCAAACTCAATCCACTGTTGTTCTGAGCCTTGCATTACTTCTATAAATCTTGAACCCATAAAACTTCTATGACATTTAAGACCTCCTGAAGCATCAATACATGAAGCAAATTTTACTACAGCATCACCATTATTTCGGCCATCATGATGTTTTAGGAAAATTACTCCATCCACACACAAACCAGAGAAAAAGACACGTACGTCATCTTCATTTACTAAGTAAGGCAAACCTCGCAGAAACAAATAAGGATTCTCGGCCTTCAATGGCCTTGTTTTTCTTGGCCTTAAATCACCATGTCCTGTACCATTAGTGTGAAACCCATCATCTTGATTAACCGAAGAGCCATATCCAGAATTACTTGCTTCTTCCTTACCGATCTTGATAAAATTAGATTGGCTGCCAACCCCTGATGCCCCAGATCCTGATCGCCCTCTTCCTACATGATCAGTTCTTTTCATTTCTATAGTCTTCTGCATTTCTGCCTTGCTACTAAGAAAGAGCTCTACAGATGAATTCTTGATAAACCCTCCTGAACGACTTATGGCACGTCTTGCATCTTCATCTGTTGCAAAAATAATAAAAGCCTCCCCAATTTCCCCTCCAATAATATGCACTCCTCCATCAGGAATAGTCAATCCCGTGAAGAAGTGACGAATATCCACAGGCCCCGCAATAAAAGGAAGCCCCAGTAAACGGATGACTACAGCCATGCTGAGCTCAAACCACAGCAATAATGACCTGCAGACAAAAAGGTACACATAATAGCAAATCTTATTTTTGAAGCACCTTAGCCCAAACTAAGCTTAATAATTACCTGGTTCCTGCCTCCTTCAGCTTTTATAAATGAAAACAAGATACACGTTCACAAAAATATTGATCATATCTAATTCTTAAAGAAAACACGAAATAAACTTTCTCCTATGTAAACATACAACTAAATCAACTACCTTGAAGAAACATTTCGTATCACCTATCCTACACAAATAGGAGCATCAAAAATATCAAATATTCCTTTGTAAGTCTGCCAAATGCTGCTTCACAACCAGACCAAACTTCTTTCAGACTCATTTAGAAACATAACTTCTACTGAAACATGAGAATGCTTTAATTAAAATATTTTACCAACCACAATGAATTTTACATAGTTAGAAAAGCCATCTATGGTCAGTATATGATTTCTGCTCATGGTAATAAATTGCCTTACACTAGTGCACCACTGGCCAGACATAAAGAACAGAAGCCACAGTACCTAGATATGCTATTCTACTTTACATGATTTTTGTTAAGCCTCAAACTCTGGATATCTTACCTTGTTTTTTTTTAAATTTCTTGGAGACCTGTTAATTCTGTAAAAGCAACTTAACTGTGGAAAGAAAATGAAATATAATTAATCCTTGAACCGTGTAATTGACCTTAACACCAGATTAGGATATCCATTTCAGAATTACCTATCAAAAGTGAAACAAAATAAGGAACAATTATGGGCATTACAAAATGGTCTTCTTTGTTCAAAGGGGAAATTAATCATCCTTCTGCATAAAGAAGGTACAAAATCCAAGTAGACATCTGCAAATTATTAAAAAATAAAAAACTTGCTGAAAATTAAACAACTGCTCCTTGATTGGAAGTAGCGTAAGGAAAAGAGTGAGGGCAATGTTATGTATTTTGAATGCAGTGGTGGTTAAATGGGTGTATTAATTTATCAGTACTCACTGAATTATATTATTAAGGTCTATGCATTTTGCTGTAAGTTTTACATCCACTTTATAAGAAAAAAACCTGTTCTACAAATGTCAATTTTAAAATGCCAAAATTAAAAAAACCTTCCATCCCTTCCTCTCATGAAAATGCAAACATCTAGTTCATATTTATATCCAACTTTCTTGCCATTCTCCTCCCCTGTCAAAACATAAGACCAACTCAAATTAATAAGGCAACTATTCAAAATGATACAATAAATAAAACACTAAAGCTTAAAATTCAAAAACCAATTTTGAAAGCAATAAATCCAAACCTATGGCTACCATTTAGATACAATTTTAAGTTCTAAATACACAGCTCATACTTCCAAACATGGAACCAAATTTCATGATTCCAATATAATTATAGAAAATACCACAATATCCCTAAAATCAAAAATCTCAGTAAAACTCCTTATCTTATAATCCTAAACAATAACTATTAATTTCAAGCCAAATAGAAAATGTTGAGATAAATATACAATCTTAACATGCCAATAGCCTCATTCCACTTCAAACAACTATTCTGCACTCTACTGAGGAAACCCAAATGACAATGTAGGAAGGTAAAAAAAAAAAAATTTTTTTTTAAGGGTACTTGCATCTAACACTTTCAGGGATAGCCAAACTAACAATATTTAATGAAATCTTACCAATTAAGTTTTTAAGACCTGCCAAATTAATAAATATAATTTACATATTTTTAACGTGCAAATAAATGTTGCTTTACACCTGTACGTACACTTAAGTACCGCTGTTCCACCAAGTGGGGTCTAAACACATATTCATTGAGGTCTGCAAGATTTGTTTTCCTTTCAAAAGGGTTCATAGATTAAACTTTTTAAACTCCAAGCTAAACTAACAATGTTATCAAGAAATCACTTGGCACCTTCCACATCTGAAAAATATTAGTGAGGTTTACAATTAAATATCTGCACAGTACCAAAAAAAGTATAAGTCTAATTTCTTCAACAAACCAATATCCACACCAACACTTCAACAAAAACTATAAATGGCTTCACAAAAGTTCCAAGACTCTCTGCTATGCAAACTGATTTAGCTACTTTACTTTTCAGATATTTTAGAAAGTAGTATAACATATTCATCATCTTGTCTCTCCTTTCTTAAAAATTTAAAAGATATACCCTGAGAACATAAATTCGTTTACAAGTAAGAAAAATTAGAGATGTTTCAAGGAATAGTTAATTACATGTCAAATTCTAAAAACCTCTAGTAATTTATCTTCCCTAACTTAAAAACTATCTTTTAACTAAGTAGTTTCAGGAACACAAATCTCATGGATTTCAATTCAGGCTAACTATTTAAAAAGTCTGTTCTCATTTGCCAGTTAACTGTAACTAATGCTTTTCCTTTCAGGTGGTGGGTACTGTACCATTTATCCCTCTACAATAACACACCCAGTAGACCCACACATAAGAGACCAGTTCACTAAATGAGCATTTCTCTAGTTCCAATATGCTATTTGTTAAGCAAATTCCTCAGAAATTATTAACAGATAAGATTACACAAAAAGCAAAACACACCAATTACCCTAAAGTACTCTGCACTTAAATTTTTCTGGTTATGAATGCAAACGTGTTTTTGTGACTTTGTGTGACATAAAGACACAGTGATCTGTTAGAACTTCACTAAAAAGTGGATTCCTAAAAGATCATTTAAGGATAAGTCACTGAAATTAAAAGCGCATTTTAAGTAACTTTTATGATTTTATCCAGAGTCATCCCACCTAATCACCAAACAGTAAGAAAAGTGCATCTTCTAATTAAGAATGAGAAAGAAACAGGGGAGGGAGGCTGATTTAAATAACTATTATCTCAGATCCATTTGCTTTTAATTAGCGTATAAAAAGTCATTTTCCAAACAAGGTGAGAAAGAAAAAACTTTTACTCTGCCTGCGGCTATTTCTTAAAACCCAAAGTTATGATTATTCAAATTCTAAACGAGAGCTTCCCCTGCAAAAATTAATTTACCCCAGGTCCACAATTATTCTTTGTGATGATCTGCCTTTTATAATGTAGATGGTTAAAATAAAACCAAAGGCATGACCACACAGAGCCATACTCCCCAACAGGATCTGTCAAAGACGAATCCACATGGCACAGGATCTCCCATAACATCCATCATCCTCAAACGGGAATCATCCGAAGGCATCGATCCTACAGCCCAAAGCCTTTGTCCATACTCCCAGGGATCAGAGCTTCCTTCTTTCGAGCCAGGCCAGTTGCTACGTGGGATCCGAAGCCGTCGCCAGACCTTCAGCCAAAATCGGCCTTCAAATTAACCTGGACCGCCCAACCTCCGTGCCTTTCTGTTACGCCGTCCCAAGGGCAAACATTCCACCTTAACTTGTCACATGGTGAACGGCCCCCAAACCGACCTGAAACACTTTCGCCCCTCTCAAGGCTAACGAGACCGGCCTTGAGCGATTTTCTGCCACCACTGACTAGGGATGACATAGCAATGAAAAAAATACCTATGAAATCCTTCGAGATCTTCACTCTCAAGATCACTGGGAAGCGCACACGCACCACCGCAGGGAGGCTGACGGGAGAGGGAGAGTCGGTGTTTAGCAAGAAAAGAGGTTGCCCTGACCGCAGAAGCTACCTAGACACCGTTGCGGCCGCCGGCCCCGCCTTTCCCTGTTCTTCCGCCTCGCCGCCAACCCCTCCCCACCCCCGACGCCCCAAGGGTAACTGCTTCGGACTTGGCAATAAACACACACCACTGCTGCCGAGTCGGACGCACAAGGTCGAGGGCCGGGGCACTCCTCGTCGCAGCAGCCTCCCCAAAACAAGTAGAGCCCTCAGTGAAACGAGAAGAAGATGGCGCCCACTCTCGCCTCAGGTCCGGACAAACGGACGTAGTTTGTCTGCCCATGCGCTCTCCAGGCGAATCCCACCGCCTCAGTGCCTCGGCCACGCCTGCGCACGCGCCCTGATGCTAACCCGCTTCCCCTTGTTAAGGGAAAGGAGGCGGAGCCCTGGGGTTTGCTATGCTTCCGCGCATGCCCAGATCCTAGCCAACCCGGGATCCTCGACCTGGAAAAGGCGAAATTCGGAGACGGTTAGGGCTAGATAACTGCCGAAATACACTGGACCAATATTTGAGATTTGCATGAGTTAAGGGAAAAGTTGCAAAAGCAGAAAATGTTGGCAATTCCTTTGCCTTTTCAGTGTTGCAGTTAGTGTGTGATATAAGCATCTTTGAAAAGGCTCTTGTAAATTCTGAAAGGCCACAGAAGTGTTAATTTTACTGCCTTCTTAGATGTTCGCCAGATACAATGCCAACATCTAGGGGCTTACTAAGTACATGCTTAATCAGTTTTATAGACAATAACCTTGTGAAGTGTCTTTATAAATTCAAATTTGCTGTTCCCATTTTCTGGTTTTTTGAAAACAGGCCAGTTCCAACCTTGTGAAGTGTCTTTATAAATTCAAATTTGCTGTTCCCATTTTCTGGTTTTTTGAAAAGAAAACAGGCCAGTTCTGAAAATTGAGAAATTAAAAGTACAATTATGAGTATGTTCTGTGATGCCTTCTACATAATAGCTGTTGAACAACCTTGTGTTTGGTTTTATTATCTGCAAATAACGAAGAAGCCCATTACATTTTATAACCACGATGCATTTATGTGTGGATTCAAAGCTCACTAAGAAAGCTTTAAATTTTTAAAACATTGTTACAGATGAGAGAAAAAATGAGTTTTTTATCCCTCTCTCACTGCAAAATACCCATTCTTAAATTTAACGATATGATTGTCAGAAAGAAGAGGTAGTTCCTAGAGGGAAAGCCACCTTTCAATCACTTAGACAAAGTACTTAGCCTCTCTGTGCCTCGGTTTCCTCATATTTAAAATGGGGATAATAAAGGTACCTTCCTCTTAGGGTTGTGGGAAATGTTGAATGAATATGTATGTCTCAGATAGGTGTAAATATCTGAGACTATTATATGTATTAGTGACTTGTTTCAAATATTAAGGTGATCCATAGAGAAGCAGAAGATGTCACCATGACGAGTGAGGCTCATTGACTAGGTATAATTTACCTCAATAATCCAGAGTGGTCCTTCCTTCGCCAGGCTCTGGAACCTGACCTTAAAAGCTAACATTTATTGAGGGTTTATTATGTGCCAAACCTTATGCATTATCTCATTTTATTCTTACAACTAGTTTCAAAGATAGGTACTATTGTTTTTCCTATTTTACAGGAAAGGGAAACTGAGGCACAGAGGATTACAAAGCTTGCCAAAGGTCTCAGAGACACTACAAGATAAAGCCAGGAATTGAACTCTGGTGGTTTGCCTCCAGAGGCCACTACGTTGTATTACACAGGGGGAGGATTTTATGCTCTGAGGCAGACTCCCTCTAAGCAAGCACATAGAAGAAATGCTCCAGAATGTCAATATTGTCAGTATTCATTCACAAGAAGAAACACTAGTAAAACAAACTTAGGATCAACTCAGGCTGACCAGCACTTTCCTGGTCTGTGTATGCTTTCTATATGAAGTCAAATGATCAAAGAATTGTTTGCTAAGCATGGAAATAGAATACAAGGAGTTACCTAGTCTCAAAAAGTGATTCCCACTTAAAGCTACCTAGAGGCATCTCACCCATCTTAACAAAAATAACAGCTATCAGTTAATGAGCACTTATTATAGGACTCACCTGGCCAGTGTGCTCAAATCAGATTCTCTCCCCTGAACAGGCTTAGACAGGCATTACTAGCCTGCTATTGTCTCCTTCATTGTTCTGGGCTGACCATCCCCCTTCTATTCACATAGACTTTCTCCAAATAGGACACCATCATGGATGTCTATCTTGTCTAGTCTGCCACCTGCCTTTCTCTAATGATCATACCATTATAATCAAAAAAGAAAACTCTGATCAAGGTCATTTGGGTATAATCACATGGTATTCTGATTATCGAATAGTTTCTTGTGACTTTTGTGTGTCAGCATGAAAACCTAACCATTTTGGGTAACAGAGAGAAAATGAGGTTTCTGGAACAGCAAAATATAAGACTAGACCCTAAAACATGGTGACCACAGTGAACTATGGCCATTCTGTGACTCTACTTAGACAGCCTTCCCAGGCATTTTGCCACAACTGTAGCACCACCTACCCTCATGAATGATTTTAGTATCAGACAGTTTTCAGCTGCCCTTTCTAGCTCTTCAGCATCCACAAGAACAGCCTTTTATCATTTGCTCTGAGTTTCTTGATCTTCTTGACTTCTAAGACCTTCATTCGAATTGCATACCCTGACCTCCATTCAATCCAGCTGGTATTTACTGAGTATGGACTGTGTGTCAAGCACCTTGCTAAGGCTCCTGGAAGACAAACATACACAAAACACAGTCCCCATCCTCAAGAAGCTCATACTCTAACAGAGGAGAAAGCACACACATTCAGCCAGTCATTACACCCATGAAGATGTGTACAACATAGAGATTAAGATCATGGGCTCTCATGTCAGGCAGACCCAAGTGTGAACCCAGGTCTGCCACTACATGACTGTAAACAAATATCTTATCCTTAAACTTCACCATTTGTGAAGATAATAGTACCCACCAAACAGAGCAGTTATGAGGAATAAATGAAATAATGCTTGTAAAACACTTAGCACCATTCCTAGTACATAATAAACTTCAGTATTCCTTAGAAATCAAGAAAGCTGGCTCAAAAATCAGAATACCATATTTCCAAATCTAACTCTGCCACTTGCTAGCTGTATCACATTTGTTGCTGAATTTCTCTGTGCCTCAATTTATTCATCTATCAAATGAAGACAATAATAGTAGGGCTATTGTGTAGAAAAAATGAGCTAAATAGGGCTGGCCAGTTAGCTTAGTACGTTAGAACATGATATTATATCACCAAGATCAAGGGTTTGGATCGCCATACCAGCCAGCTGCCAAAAAAAGAAAATGAGCTAAATACATAAAACTAAGCAGGACACATAGTAAAGTTCCGAGACGGGCATATAACCTGAAATCTTACATATTGTTCTGGTGGTCCTCATGCTCCTTGCCAACTTGTTCTCTACAGTGGTCCTTAGAGGCACATCTACAAAACCCCTTGGGATTGCTGGAGCATAGTATAGACACTGACTAAAAGGATCTTAGTCAGCTATATATGACAGAAGTCATATCCGAGAGACTTAAAAAAAAATCAACAAATGATTGATGTGCAGTGATAAGAATTGAATAGAACCACCCACATTCCAACTTGGATAATTTCTTGCCTGAGGTAAAAGGGAGTTTTGTCTCCAACATGGAAATATGAAACAGACTGGGATCCAGGACACTCTATAGGTTAACAAAGGAAGCATGTAGAAAGAATACTGGATAAAATCTCTGTGTTTTACTACTGAAACTTTGGACCTCCAATCTCAGTAGAATCCATTTCTAGGACCACATGTGAAACAGGACACCTCCTTCTGCTTAGGCTTCCTTTGCTCTGGGTTCCATCCAATTCCAGGTATGTAAAACAAAAGGAAGAAGCAAGAAGACTTAAAAGTCTAAACACAAACTAAAGAGAAAGAATCTAAGGAGAAAACAAAAAACAAAAGAGAATCCAAAGACCATATCATTGGACACAAAAAAAATTCTGTCTCTTAGGACTATGGCCAGAGGACTTGTGGTTCTGACCCTAACCCATATTTACCCTCTGCCCTCTTCCCAGGGATGAAATGAAAGGAGAAAGCATTGAGCTCCCCTTAGAGTTTGGAAGATGACAAACTAGAGGAATGAGGCAAGTTTTGATTTATTTTTTTCCATTGCAATGAATGTGTATTAAATTCTTACAATATGCCAGGCACAGATCCACTACTGTGACAGTGGTGAATAAAAACACACATAGTCCTTGCTCTCATGAAGCTTGCAATCCAGGAGAGGGGAGGAAAAACCAATGAAAGGATTACCTGACTAAATGTAAATTTACAACAGAGGTAAGTGCTACAAAAGGGAAGTACATGGTGCTGTGAGCGTATTTCATAGGAGGGCCTGGCCTGGTCAGAAAGCACAGGAGATATTCCCTAAAGAAGTGATGAGTGAGCTGCAAAGAAAGGAGGAGTTGAAAAGGTGAAGGGAAATGGCTGGGAAGGGGAGAGAGAAGGGGAGTGGTCCAGGCAAAGAACTGCAAAGTCTTGGCAGCATTCAGAGAAGGGAAAGAAGACCAGTGTGGGTAAAGAGCACAGGAGTGCACAGGACAATGTAAGGCTGCAGAAAGAAGTCAGACCATGCTGAGGGTTAGGTTCATGTTAAAGACTTTGGTCTTTCTCATGGAAAACCGATGAACTATTTTAAGGAGGGAGGTGAAAAATGAGACTTGCATCTCAAAAGATTATTCCAGATGAGGTATGGAGAATGGATTAGAGGGTGGCAAGAGTATGTGTATGAAGATGGGTTAGCAGGTTATTTAGGCTTCCAGTTTAAGAGGATGGTTTGAATACAGGTATTTATCACCACTCCTTCCCAAAATCCTAATAACAGAAAAGGAACTTCTAAAAGGGCAAAAACTACAAGGAGAGAATTGAATAGGAAGCAACAGCAATAAAATTTTGCAAGCAGGAAGCAGATGGATAGGTGATCATGTCTTTTGTGAATCCAAGAGGGCTGATTCCTAAATTGACAGTAGGAAAAGCTAAGAAGCAACCTGATATGCACTAAAGAAGTCCTCAAAGGCTTAGGAAGCATCAATATCTTCTGTTGAGGAAGAAGGGTTGAACATCAGTTTTCAAAGCACTTAACACACACATCTCCTCTTCCTTTCAGTACTAGGAAACCTGTCTCTCCTCCCTCCAGGGGAAAATTGATTGAACATGTATTCTCTAGAGAAAGTATGCCTAGGGGACAATGGGTACAGTTGCAATCAGGAGTTCTGTATAAAAAAGGACATTTTGTGAATGATGAAAAAGCTAAGCAATCGAAAGGGCAGCATATTTTTCATTGACGTTAGAAACCAAAAAAAAAAAAAAAAAAGGAACAGCATCTTCAAAATTCCGAGGGAAGATTATTTTCAAACTAGAATTCTAATACGCAAGTAAACTACCAAATGTGAGGGGAGAATAACGACATTTTTAGACATGTGAGTTCTCAAAAATTTACAACTTATGCACCCTTTTGCAGGAAGCTGCTGAAGTATGTGCTCTATCCAAACGAAGAAGTAAACCAAGAAAGAAGAGGATATGCAACCCACTCAACTTAAGGTCTCTTTAACATCACTTCCCTTTGCACTTTCTAGTTTAATAGAATGCACATTCTCTTCTTCCTTGGTTTGCTCCTTCGAGGAGAGATTACGTAACATAAGCACGTAGAATAAACATATTAAGAACATAGACTGCCCGGATCCTAATCCTAGTTCTTACCTATCAGCTGTGAGAACTCGGGCAAGTTATTTAGGCTCTCTGTGCCTGAATTTCCTATTCTCCAGATTGAGGATAAAAGGACCTACCTCAGAGGGCTAGTAAGAAGATTAAACGCACTGGAAGGAAAACTTGGTACGTAGTAAATGTGTTAAATATATTGAAAGAAGATTAATAGCTCTAAGAGAGTTTAGGAATGAATCAATGATAAATTCTGATGTAAATACCATTTAACAGTTTCATGAAACAATACTTAGTTTTTTTTTATATATAGAAAGATGACCGGTAAGGGGATCTTAACCCTTGGCTTGGTGTTCTCAGCACTACGCTCAACCATTGAGCAACCAGCCATCCTACATAGGATCCGAAACCGTGGCCTTGGTGTTATCAGCACCGGTTCTCCTGAGTGAGCCACTGGTCGGCCCTAATACTTACTCTATTATTTTTTTTTTTTAAAGATGACTGGTAAGGGGATCTTAACCCTTGGCTTGGTGTTCTCAGCACTACGCTCAACCATTGAGCAACCAGCCATCCCTACATAGGATCCGAAACCGTGGCCTTGGTGTTATCAGCACCGGTTCTCCTGAGTGAGCCACTGGTCGGCCCTAATACTTACTCTATTTTTTTTTTTTTTTTAAAGATGACTGGTAAGGGGATCTTAACCCTTGACTTGGTGTTGTCAGCACCACGCTCACCCATTGAGCTAACCGGCCATCCCTATATGGGATCCGAACCCTTGGCCTTGGTGTTATCAGCACCGCACTCTCCCGAGTGAGCCAAGGGCTGGCCCCCTAATACTTACTCTTAATTTGTGTGATTACTATCGGTTATTTTCTTTGCGGTGGTATTCTGTTTCTCGACCCCCTAAATTGATTTAACGTCCCCGTAACGGATAGCGTCCCAGATTTTGAAATGCCCATTTTAAATAGCCGCCTGGCCCTAAGTTTAGTCTGCCTCTAACCGATCTTTACCGGACCCTCCAGCTTCCCGCGGGTTTGGTAACCTAGCAACCAAGCAGCGTTATCAGAGACTTCCGGAACCTCATGAGTTGTCCAATCAGCTCAGCGGAGTCGCCGCAGAGGCTGATGGGGCGCTGGAGAGTGCGCTGTAGCGGATGTCTGCACCATGGCAACGCGCTGCGGAGCTGGGGCGGCAATGGCGGTTTGGTCGTTCTTACCCGCCCGGGCTGTGGCTGCGTTCCTCCTGTTGGTCCTCGCTCGCGTTTCACAGGCTCAGACCTTCTCACTCCCTTTCCAGCAGCCGGAGACGTGCGGCCACAACCAGTACTTTGATATCTCGGCGCTCTCCTGTGTCCCGTGTGGAGCCAACCAGAGGCAGGATGCCCGAGGTGAGACGGTTTCGGGTGGGCCTTGGCAAAAGTAACGCTCCGGCCTTGGTGCTGCCCGGAGTTTCTGGGGTCCCTGAAACACCTTTTCGTCTGCGAGAGGAATGTTTCAGAAAAGTTAAACTGCCGACACCTGAAAAGAGAGTTTCCTTGGAGGGTTGCAGTTTGCGCATTAATGAGGTTGTGGAAGCCCGAGTCCGCTACCCTGTGAGCCTTCATCAGTAATTCATTTCTCGGCCCCAGTCCCCCACTCCTAATTGGGGGGAGGGGGTGTCTTTTGGGTGGCACCTGGAGAGCCGCCTACCGAAGGCAGAAAAGGAGTAGAGAAGTAATCTGAGGTGAAGACGAGCAAGTGACAGGGAAGATTAGGGAGAAATGCAAATTAGCGCTTGTAAACTTTGATAGCCCATTGTCTTGCTTTTCAAATCTCAGAAATTTTTAAGCTGATAGAGACTTTAACCATGATTATTTACATGCTTCTCATTTTACAGATAAGGAAATTGAAGTTCAGATTAGGTACTAACATTTTCTGTGTCACCTTAATTGGGGAGTGGAAGATTATCTCTCTGCCCTCAGTTTCGACGTATGTATTTCAGCTACACAGTGTGTCTTTAATATTATAGATGTTCTTAGGAATTATCCCTTTTATTGTTGAATATTACTGATTGATCATAAAGTCTCTTTAGATTAAGCTTATTTTTTTCTTAAAACGTCCATCATTTGATCCTACTTCTCACTGAAACTGCTGAGAACAAGTCTTTTTTTCATATTCTAAAGTCTAAGATGTTTTCCATCTCGGTTTCATCACCCATGGTATTAACTTTCTGCCCTCTTCAGATTTCATATATCCTCATTTAAATCACCAAGCAGGACAGGTCAGGCTATTCAGGTAAGGAAATAGGAAGGGGAAAGCATTTCACACTCTAAAATGTAAGGGATAAGTTTCATAATTATGAATCCAGATATTGTATGCATTGTACTACATAGACTCCTATGGGTGCTGTTTCTACTTAGTCTCCTTAGAGATTGCTATCCTTACCTATCCAGAAAGTTGAATAGTGATTATCTTATAATGTTTATTCTCTGTCCAAACAGAAGGAAACAGTGATGTATTCGAATGAAAGTAACTTTCCTACTAAGATTTCGACAAAATAAACTTGAATTCATTGAAAAAAATATATATATATGGTTTAGTGAAATAGAAATGTAAAGTTTCCCATAGCAGTTAAATAGTTTAATAGTTTAGTTATGCTTGCACTTAAAATGGTAGCAACACAGTACCAGTTGTGTGCCAGATACTCTTCTAAGACTTTTACATATAATAACGTTTAAGACTTTTACATATAATAACGTTTAAAACTCATACTAATCTTATAAGGTAGGTACTCTCATTTTCTCCATTTTACCAAAGAGGAATCAAGGCACAGAGAAATTCAGTAACTTGCTCAAGATCACACAGCTAGATAGAACTAAGATTGGAACCCAAGGAGTATGTTTGTGGATTTGAACCAAGGCAGTACTGGGTCTAGAGTCTTGCTGATAACCACTATACTACTTCTTAAGATCTTAAGAATTATTAAAAGTTTCCCTATCTTGGAGTTGTATCTTTATTTATTGGCTCTTGTTTTTTTTAGGAACTTCATGTGTGTGTCTACCAGGATTTCAGATGGTCTCTAGTAATGGAGGGCCTGCCATTATTTGTAAAAAGTGCCCAGAAAATATGGTATGGAGAGTTAATTTTAAAATAACTTTACTGTAAAAAGTAATAAATGTCTTTATTTTCAAACTATAATTTAACATTTACTCTAATATTTCCTCACAAACTTTAAAATTATTAAGCTAACTTTACTACAGTAAATTTGGGGAGATAAGTGAAATTTTATGCAAAGTTAGAAAAAACAGACATGTATTTCTTTTTTTTGTTTTTTTGCTTTTTGGGTTTTTTTGAGGTTATTTATTGCTAGGGTCACACTGAAGGCCAGGAACTGGGCTGGAATTCGAACGAGGTCACTCTGATTCCAAAATCCTCATTGAAAGTGTTGTAGATTACAGTCTCTCATCCGAGGAGAGCCAGGTTTGGAGGACTTCTTGGCGTAAAGACATAAGAGATTTTGTAGAGGAAGGCAGTAGGAAGCAGATTGGTGAGAAACTAAATATCGATTTTACCCACCTCCCCTGTGGGGGTCCCAGATGGAGAATTTCTCAATGAGTCTAAGTTCAAGGGGATGCATCAGGGGTGAATAAATGTGAGTAGTTTGTCATTGATTTCAGAGAAGGAAGGAAGGAAAGAGAAATGTATTTTTTTAGGTTTTCAATCTGAAATCCAAAAAACCACAAAGCCATGAAAATTTGTTTTTATTTTTCTTCATAGAGTAACTCAGTTATAAAGAAAAATAGACTAATAATACATATATAGAGCAATTTGGGATTTGTATATCCTTTCACTGGTACAGATTGAGTTCACTGTCTTAGACATGCTGTGTCAACAGTTTTATTTAATGGTTGATGTTCGTAATGATATGTAAGGTGTGATAAGGTCATGAAATGCCAATTGCATCAGTAAATAGGTTAAATAATGTTCGTTTTTTAGTTGTTTCATTATATCATAATTTTTTGAAAATTAGTAAATTAATAGTTACTCTATATGACAATTCTAGATTAATGGAAATACATTTTTTATCATTTTTGATAATTAGGAGTCTCTTGAGTGACAGTTCTCACTTTTATAGTGATGTTTCTTTTCATTATCATATTTAAAAAAACATTAAATATAGAAATTTAATATAAAGTTAGCAATTGTCCTAATTTATTTTTAAGTCTGATTACCATTTTGATATTTATTTTATATTTTTGGCAATATTGATCATAGCAGAATTATCAACAATGAAACCTGCTAATAAGAAATGTTGCCAGAGCAGATTTATTTTTTCAATGACATTATTTAAGCTATTCTAATTTTTAAGTACTCCTGTATAAATGTATTGCCTAATATATGAGCATTTCTTGATAAATCCAGTCTTTTCAACCAAAACTTAAAATAATTTGTGGCATTACTTTGTTTTATCATTGTTCTCTACAAACTTTGGTTATGTCCATGTTTGTAGTTACAGTACTGTATTTTGCCCCAGGCTTTTCCTAAACCATGTAATATAATCTCAATTTTGAATTATGTCATATTTTACCAAAAACCTTTACTAGTACAAACTATGAATGGATAGATGGAAATATTTCCATAAATCAATATTAACAACTTTATGTATAATTTATGTACCATAAAATTCACACATTTTGAGTTATACATTAATTTTTAAAAGCTAATGTACTTAAATTTTTAAAGATTTTAGAATAAATATTTTAGAACAAGTTAACACTAAACTATTAACTGGCTCTGTATTGATTTGTTTTGGGGGGGCTTTTTTGGTGGCTGAACAGTATGGAGATCTGAACCCTTAACCTTATCAGCACCATGCTCTCCCAAGTGAGCTAACAGACCGGCCTGGCTCTCAGTTAACTAAATCCTCTTGAGTTTTATTGTGTTTTATGTTTGTAAATAGAAAAATTGAATGGCAAAGTAATTATGAAAGTAAGAATCAATTTGAACTGAAGATCATGAAGAAGAAAGAACTATTACCCAGAGTTAATCTTTTAATTAGTAGTTAGTCCATAGTAATAATATGTAGCTTGATTTTGGAATATAAGTATGAATTGGCTATCTGGGGAATTTTTATATAGCTAATGAATGTATGATTGATTTGAATATCCACTGCAAATTACACACTATTGTAGCTTTTTGGACTTACATGATCAATTAGGAATAAGAAAGTTAATTAAAAAGGAGAAAAATATATATATATGTATATATATGTATGTATTTTTTTTCATTTAGAAAGGTGTTACTGAAGATGGCTGGAACTGCATTTCTTGCCCTAGTGGCTTAACTGCAGAAGGAAAATGCCACTGTCCCACTGGCCATATTTTAGGTAAGACTTAGATTTTTTATGAAATAATAGTGATGAATCATTTGTATTTGTTTTTGAAAAGGATATTAATTGAAATAGCTTGGTGTTATTTAATTTTTTAAATTATTTTTTGTATGAAATTTAATGATACTTAAGACATCAGCAGACATTGAGAAGAAAATAAAAAGCCTTGTCTGAATTTTTTAAAAAATTCTTAAAAATGTAGATAGGATCAGATGGGCACTTCTGTAACATAACATGATAAAATATGTGTCGCAAGTCAAAAGTCAACATGATGCTTAATAGGAAAAATTGATAATCATTCCTAATGTCAAGACCTGGAAAAGGTTGTAAACTATACACATAAGTGAGAGAAGAAAATAATCATTGGAAAGGTCGAGTTAAAAAATTATTATTTGCAGATGACTTGATTGTATGTTTAGAAAACTCAAGGGAATTACTAAAAATTATTATAAACAGTAAAAATTCCTGGATATAAAATTGATATCCAAAAATTGGTAGCCTTCCTATATAAAAACAATAATCATTTAGAAAATATGCTGAAAGAAAATACCTCATGTATAATAGCAACAAAAAAGAATAAATGCTTAGGCATAAAATTTTAAAGAAATAGGCAAGATAAATTAATTAAGAAATCTTTGAATGCTACAGGGGACTCAAAGACAGGCTTTAATAAATTAAAATACATTCTTCATTTTCAGATGGGAAGATTAAATGTTATAAAGATGTCAGCTCTCCCACCAGTCTATGCATTTAAAGAGAATTAAATGCTAAATTCTACAAGGATTTTGTATGTGGGAATACACAAACAGATCCTAAAGTTTATTAGGAAAAATGTATGAAAAGCCAAGAAAATTCTGAGAAAGGAAAAAGGGAGCCATCCATCATATATTGCACTTATTTTATAGCCACCATAATAATATGTATGGCTGGTATATGAGTACATAGACTGATTTATGAAACGTAAAGCAGAAAATCAAAATAGATCCAATTTATATGGGAATTTGGTATGTGAAAAAAAGTAACATTTCATACTGATGAAGACTGATAAGACTGACTAATAAATGGTTCTGGGAAAATTGAGAAAACACTAAATTAGGTTCCTAACTTATTCCTTAAAGAAAGTTAAATTCCAAGTGAATAAAATATTTAAATATTAAATATGAATCTATGAAAACTCTTAAACATAGGAAAAATTTGTATACTCTTCATGTGTAATAGGTCTTTCTAAGTATGACAATAACTCAGAAGCCATAGAAAGAAAAACTGGTAAATTTGACTACATAAAAATTATAAAGGTCATAAGAAATCAAAATGCCAAAAAAAAAACAAACTACAAGCTAAAGAAAAATATATAATACATACAACAGAGATCTAAGTTCTTCATTAGATGTAAAACTCCTACAAATAAATAAGAGTAAGATGAATAACCCAATTTTAAAAATAGCCAAGAATCATGAATTTTAACATGAAAAAAATGTTCAGCCTTACTCAGAGTAAGAAAAATGTGAATTAAAACTAAAATGATATTTTAAAACCTACCAGATTTTAAACTTTTTCAATTTTGATGTATTTGTAAGGATATAGACAAACAGTCATTATCTGTTATTGGGTGATTATAAATTGGTGGAACCTCAATGGAGAGCAAATTGACAGTATTTATCAAAATTTAAAATGCAGGTCCTCTTTGCCCAGCAAGCCCTTATCTAGAAATTTCTTGTTCCCATACATTTAACAATGTGTCTGAAGAAGTGTATGCATTTTTTTTGTTCCAAATTTTTCCTAAGACAACAGATTTTAAACAATGTAAAAGTCTATCAAAAAGAGATTGGTCAAATAAACTGTGGTATATGCATACAATGTATAGAATGCAGCCATGGAAAAATAATAAGGCAGCTCTACACGTACTGCTATAAAAGGAAATCCAAGATATATTGAGTAAAAAAGCAAGATATAGAACAATTTATTGATTTATCCACAAATATTTATCGAATACCTGCTATTTATCAGCACTGTTTTCTGTGTTTGGTATGCTATCATTTATGCTTTTTTAAAGATGATTATATATGCATATGTGCTTTTATATACATAACCTATTTCTGGAAGGATTCATGAGAAACTGGTAACAATGATGCCCCCAGAGTAAAGAACAGTGTGGCTGGGGGTAAGGATGGGAAAGAGACTTAATTTGCATTTTAAATCCTTTCGTGCCTTTTATTTTTATACTTTATGTACTACCTGTTCAAAAATCAATTTTTTTAACAGAACAAAAATTCCTGCAGTCAAATTATTTAAAATCTAGTTAGAAGGCAGAGCATATAAAAAAATAGTTTAGAGAACAAGATAACAATGAAATATTTTCACAAGGGACACGTGGAAAATGATCAAAGGAGTAGTATAGACAATAAATGCTCTGTAAGGAACAGCTTACTTCAGTCAGAATTTTTCGGGAGGGTTGCCATGAGGAGGCAGTGTAGTAGCTGAACCTTGAAGGATTAATGGGATTTCAAAAGGTAGCATCAAAAAGAACATTCTAGGCAAAAGGAACAGGAAGAGCAAGGGTATTATTACAGATGCAAACATTCTTGTGAGTGTGAAGGGATTATGAGAATAGCAGTTTGCTGAATTTAAAATATTGGTCCAGATTGTGGAAGACCTTGAACAGTAGGATATTCTATAGGCAAGGGCATTTCATTGAAAATTTTGAAAAGGGGAGTGATTAAGATTAATCTAGCAGCCGTCTGTTGCATTCATTCATTCAACAAATATTAATCGAACTTCCACTATGTGGTGGGCATTGTCTAGGGATACTAGGAATAAAGCAGTAAACAGAAAACCCCAAAGTCCCTGCCCTCATGGAGTTTATATTTAAAGAATGGAAGACCAGAAGTAGAGAGAACTGTAAAGAGGCTGCTGTGGTACTGTAGGCATGGGGATGTAAGGGTCTAAACCAGAGTTAGGACAAAGTTATACACAAAGGAGTAGATGTTAGAAACATTAAAAGAAGGATAATAGAAGTAGAAGAATGAGAGAATATAGAGATAAGGAAAAGGGAAAAGTCAAAATTTCTGGGGTTTCTAAGTGGGGTGAAGGAAATGATGGTAGATTGAAACGCTGTGGAGAGGAGCTGGCTGGTTAGCTTAGTTGGTTAGAGTATAGCCTAATAACACTAAGGTCACAAGTTCAGATCCCCATACCATCAGCTGCAAAAAAAAAAAATGCTGTGGAGAGGTCAGTAAGCACTGAGCTTATGAGATTACTTTTGACAGTCAGGAACCACTGGTGCTAAATTTGCAGTTTCCAGAAGTTACTAGAGATTAGAGACTAGATGTCAGGAGGTTTTGAAAGACTGAATGTTAGGATAGTGGAGGCAGTGGATGGCTTATGGATAACCTGGCCCTTACCTGCCTTGGCTTGGGAACGTTGGCTTGATACACATTTAAGTGATTTTAAAATTATATTTGTACTTTAATTACCCACTGATTTTTGGTAGTTTTATTAGCACTATTGCCTCTATTAAAAAGATTAACTTGATTGTCACAGTTTTGGCAGTGTTTTCTTAGGTATGGGGCTAGAGAAAATTTCATGAGCTAGGTGGAAATTTGAAATTTATTACATTTCATGATGTGCTGTTTCTACTGTAAATTTTTGAATTATAGGAAGATGAAATTTTTGAATTATAGGAAGATGAAAATAAATCAAATTTAATTATAAATTCAGAATAAAAACTCTTAAGGACAAATATAATGGCATTACTTAAAGTAATGCTGTCCAAAAGAAATATAATGCAATCCAAATATGTAATTTTTAATTTTCTTGTCCACACATAAAGAAAAATAAAAGGAAACAGGTGAAATGAATTTTAATAATATATTTAGCCTAATATTATCCAAAGTATTATCATTTCAACATGTAATCCATGTAAACAATTATTAATGAGATATTTCCATTCTTTTACCTTACTAAGTCTTTGCAATCTCAATTCTGACTAGCTATATTTCAATTGCTCCGTTACCACAAGTGGCTAGTAGCTACCTTACTGGACAGCACAAGTTTAAAGAAACGCAAGTATATCAGGAGAAATTACATACTAGTACACTTAGTATCAGCCATGTGTATAAGCAGGTTAGTCACTGGAAGAATACAAACTACTTTGAAATCTTCTACAGTTAACCACTTAAGTCATGTTTCTATTACTGTAGCTATGTTATTGTTTATCTTGTAATTCTTCATTCCCTACTTACCAGATGCTCTTGAAATATCTGGATCATAAGCAGGGTGAAGCAACATTTTCTTTGCTGCTTTCTCTAAAGAGTGATTCTGACACCATGTGTCCCCTAAGGTTAGGTGACAGCTATGAAAATCTCATAGTTTGCTATTTTAGAGGCTACTATTACATGCTTAAAATTCTCCATGGTGCAGGAAAAGGGAGAGAGTAGGGTGTTATTTTACATGGATGATCATGGAAGGCTTCTCTGGAAAGGTGATATCTAAGCAAAGACTTGAAGGAAGTGAGGGACTGAGCCATGAGTATGACCGGGGAACATCATTCTAAGCAGAGGAAATAGCAAGTGCCGAAGTCCTAAGATGGGAGCATATTTGGCATGTTCAAGGAACAGCATGTACACTAATGTGGCTGAAGCAAAGAAGGAGGAAAGAAGAAGCAGATCTGAAAAGTTGGGGGTGATGGTATGTAGATCATGTAAGGCCTTTTAGGCTGTGATAGTGACCTTGGAAATTACCCCATGTGAGATGGGAGACCATTGGAAGGTATTAAACAGAGGAGTGGCATGGTCACACAGGTTTTAGAAGGTCACTCTAGCTTTTAAATCCAGCACTCTAGTTAGGAAGCTGTTACAAAAGCCCAGGTTATAGATAATGGTACTTGGGCCAGAGTATTAGTTGTGGAGTAGAGAGAATAGTTCCATTTCTCAATGTATTTTGAAGAGAGAGCTGACAGGAATTGCAGGTTTACTTTATTTTTATTTCTATTTTATTTTTTAATGCGAAGCATAAGAAGAGGAGACTCTAAGGACTGGGGCCTGAGTAAATGATCAAATGTAGTTACTGTTTACTGAGATGGGGATAACAGTAAGAGGAACAAGTTGTTCATCTTTACTTTTGTTAAAATTATTTTTTCCCCACTATATAAAAACTTAAACCATTATGGATAAGATTAATCTTCTTTAACCATTTTTCCCAAAGCTGATTCTGTATTGCTCCCTCAACCCAAAAGTAATCGTTATCATTTTGTGGAAAAGAGAGAGGGAGAGAGGGACGGAGGGAGGGAGGGAGAGAGGGAGAGGGAGGGAGAGAGAGAGAGAGGGAGAGAGGGAGACAGAGAGAGAGAGAGAGTGAGTGTGTGTGTGTGTGTGGGTGTGTGTGTCCTTCCAGAATTGTTTTTTCCTGTTTTATCATAAAACTGTACATTGTAGCCACAGGAAATGTAAGTGGTATTTTTACATAAATGTTTCATACCCCAAATATTGTTCTATAGCATACTTTTTCTCAGTTAATGGTATGATCTGTTTAATCTACGTCATTCTTTTTAATCTGTTTCATAGTATGTCATAGCATGGATATACCACTCTTCTGCTATTTTAGGTTGTTTTCTAACAAATAACACTGTCATGAATATCCTTATACTCATGTGCAAGTGTTTCTGAAATTTAGGTATCTAAAAATGAAATTGTAGTGTTGTAGATTATGTGAATTTATAACTTTATTAGATACTACCAAAAGCCCTCTAAGTTACAGAAATTTATCAGACATCTATGAAATATTTGCTTCCCCATCCCGGGGTGATGGAAAATTTTCGAGGAAAAAATATAATTGCTTTATTGTTACGATGGCTTGGAAAACTGTTTTCTATATTTTTTATGTGGGAATGGGGAAGTCTTCACTTTTCTATAGTATATTACAGAGAAGCTTGACATGCCTTTTATGCAAATAAGGTGTTTTAGAATTATTAGACTAATAATTACAAGTGGGTTTTATTAAATATTTTCTAAGTATATAGAAGCTTATATGTTCACTATGAGTTACATCTTAATTTTGTTTCTGAATTGTTTAGTGGAAAGAGATGTTAATGGAACATTGTTGTCTCAAGCAACCTGTGAGCTCTGTGATGAAAATGAAAACTCTTTTACAGTAGCAAATGCTTTAGGAAACAGGTAAGTAGTATACAAGCTGATTTTATTAATCATCTTATATTTATATGTAATCTGTATTTTTAAAAAGTATTTTCCTATCATATCACTTTTTCCTCACAGTAATCCAAGAAAGGATAGAAATAGACATTAATGGCTAAAGGAGCTGAGGCCCAGAGCATGAGACACAACAGGGTTCAAATTTTGGCTCAGTCTGTTAGTTGTTTGACCTTGGATAGCTCAATAAGTCAGTCTCCTTGTCTTTAGAATGGGACTATAACCCCACTTCATAGGTTGTGATGACTCAGAAATAAATATGTAAAGTTCTTAGCATAGTGCTATATACTGACTGCTCAGTAAAAGGTAGTTATTTTTGTTTATTATGTAATTTGTACATAATTTATAATTATGTGCCAACCACTGTGCTTAAGCCTTTATATGTTATATAGGAAAACATATTAATAAATAAAATAGTTATAATAACCCAGGTACCCTGATTTATAGCCCTATTCTCTGTTGCTTTCCGTTCCTGCTTTATGAATGTGTGTATGCACCACACACCTCGCCACACACATACCTTCTGACTTAAACACATTATACCTCTTTCAGCTTCTTCAGTTTTTTTAGAAGCCTACAGGATGACTTCCCTCTAAACACATTTTTCTCTTCAGTTCCCAAATATAACATAGAAGAATGTTGAACACCTTCTCCTGGCAGTTGCAGTGCCCTGAACTGACTACTGGGCTGATCCCCAATTTTGCACCTCTAATATTTTCCCAAACCTAGTCTGGCCCACTTCCTACCTGCTCTATCTTACACATAGTGAATACCCATACGAACCCATCAGTGTCCCCACTAGTCCAGGGTCCTCCCTCTGTTTCATTCATTAATGAAAAATATGAAGTAATTTCCTAAAATAAACAAAGGTGATGAATAGACTGTATTTAAAAGTGTTGGTTGTACGTTTGTTGAGGGGATAGACAGATAATATCTTTTCAGCTTATGCTCACTTTTTGCTTTGTGGCAGATAAAGTAAGGAAAGTATATTTGATATAACTACTTGTAAAAGTTGATTTGGTTTAATTTAGTTTGGGCTCTTTTGTTAGTTGAGTGACTTAACCATCTTTGCCATTCAGTATTATTCATTCTATGCATTCCATGTAGTTAAACAATCGTCTTCTATTCTTTGTTAATTTTATTTATTTATAGTTTGCTTTGTAACATAGAGTAGTATAAAACTATTCAAATTAGTATTAATATTTTGAATTTGTTTAATTTGCCTAAGTAATCGCTTAGCGGAATGAATCTATTCTAATCCAGCACTCAGGAAGACAAATTATCAATTAAATTAGGTTTAGTATAATTTATTAACATTTTAAAAATTATTTTTGTTATTGAACAGGTGTGTCCGATGTGAACCAACGTTCGTTAATACCGACAGGTCCTGTGCATGTTCAGAACCTAACATTTTAGTAAGGCTAATCAAATTGATAGAGTACAGATTTTTAATTCAATTGCTTATACCTTTCCACAAACTAAGTATTTTTTCCCTTATTTATTTATGAAGACAGGGGGATTATGTTTCAGCAACACAAGGAATTTTCCTCCACGTATAATTTCAACTGTACGTTACGGAGAGCTTGTAAGTATGTTTCAATTGCTTTGTTCCATTGTTAAGGATCTTTCTGCATTTCTTCCTTTGGTAATTTATTTCATACTAAAATGAGAAACATTTATTTATAAATCACTTTAAAACAAATTATCAATCTAAGAAACATTAGTCGAACAACTCAGCATTATAATTTATAAATACAGTACTCTCTTTTACACCCTAGTTCATTCCATTTTCAATGAATCACAGAATGTTTAAGCTGGAAATGTCTTATAGAAGTCTGTAAAGGATGCAGTATAATATAGTTAAGAGCATCAGAGACTCTAAATTTGAAGCCTGGATTTGCTAGTCATTTGTATCTTTGGATTTTGGAAAAGTTACATAACATTTCTGAACTTCAGTTTATTGTCTGCAAATTGGACATAATACTTGTGTCACAATGCCTTACATGGTAAGCATTGGAGAAATCAGGATTATTCATATCTGGTCAGGTTTCTTATTTTGTAGATGAGCACATTGAAGGCTGGAGTTAGAGCTTTTGCAGCAGATACTGGTGATAAATTTTAAAATTGCAGAAAAGTTGAAAGAAAAAGACAGTGAGGATGCGTATTTGTATATCTTTCACCTTGGTTAACTAATCATTAATCATTAATGTTTTACCACATTTGCTTTATCTCTCTCTATATGTGTGAATACATACATACACATGCACACATAACACACTTTTTTTTCCTCTGAGCCATTTAAAAATAAGTTGTAAGCATGACATATCACTCCAGATACTTTAGTGTGTATCTCCAAAGAATAAGTGCACTTTCCTAGCATCACACCCAAGAAATTTAAAATTAATACAATGAAATTATCTGTTATCTGTTAATATCCAAATTTTCCCAGTTCCAATAGCGTCCTTTATTCCCCATTCCGTTTTCTGGGGGAGGAGATCCAGGATCTAATCAAGGATCCCACATTGCAATTAGTCTTTCTAGTCTCTTTCAATCTAGGACAGATCCCTGCTCCATTTTGCCTTTATGTTTGTTGATTTTTCTTATTATTTTTTCACTATTAGACTCAACTAAACATTTTTTTTCAAGAATATTATATAGATGTTGTATATAGAACACTATGGCACAAGGAACACGTAATGTTAGGTTCTTCAGTTATTGGTGATGCTAAGTTTGATTGCTTGGTCATGGTTGTATCTGCCACTTTTCTCCATGTAAAGGTCCTGTAATTAGTTTGAGATTTTACTTTGAGACTATATAAATATCCAGTTTAGTATCCTCTGAAGAACCTTGCCTGAATCAATTATTAAATTGTCGTTTCTAATGATTTCACAATTCTGTTGGTCCTTCTATGTTTATTAGCTAGCAGTCTTCTGTAGAGAGTGCTTTCCCTTCTCTCTGTACTTTTTCTTTTTTTTTTTTAAGCTTTATTGTGAACTCCTGGAATTTTTGTTTATTCAGCATGTTATAATCTGTTACTGTTATTCTTCTTTTTAAAGCTCAAGTTGTACCAAATTTGGACTTCCCTTTAAGATAGCTCCTGTGTTGTTTTGACACGACTCCATTAGGATTTAGGCACTTACTTGATTTATCTATATCATGTTCCAGGCTCACCTTGTCTAATTATAATTTTTAATAGTTACATAATATTCTATAGTATATGTGCTGAAATGTATATAATTGTACCTCCCATGAATATTTAGGTTTCCAGTTGTTAATAATATTGCTGTCAGCCACTTTATGCACATATACACGTTTTTCTATTCGGAGGGATTATTGCATTAAGATAAATTTCCTAAGTGTTTCTAAAGTCCTGGGTTAGGGTATGTGGATATTGCTTTATAAAAGGATTCTGTACCTTTCACACTATCACTGGCATTGTGTGTGGCTCCATTTTACATGCATTTGCCAGTACTGTTGCCATTGCTTTCCATTCTTACCAGCTTTTCGTGTGTATGTTCTTCAGTGTATGTATTTTTTTCTTACAAAATGAGAATTTTTGCTTATTGAAGAGATAAAATTAGTGCCTGATAATTTTATTTTAGATTTCTTTAATAGCCGGGGTGCCATATTCCATGTAACTTGGTTGTGCCTCCTCTGTCCATGTCCAGCAAATTACTCTGGTGCTTCTCAGTGTCTCTTTAGCAAGATGTGCAGGTAAAATTGAAAGCAATGGTTCTTAGCCAGAGGTTTGTATCTGTAGCTTTCAAAACCCATATATGCCTTGGTCTTATCTGGCGATTCTGATTGATTTTGATTTGGAATGAAGCCAGGTATTTTCTGTTTTTAGAAAGTTGCACAGGTAATTCCCACCATTGTTTGAGAAGCACTACTTTGGAGATTTGAAATCATTCCCCCAATTTTTTTTTTATTATTATTTGCCAATTTCATACAGTATTTATAATAATCCTAAATCAGCAGACATTAACCACTCAATATTAAGTCAGGACCTATTCTTTTCTTCTCACTTTATTTTTTATATTATCAAAATGTGCATATATTTTTTTTGAATTATAGACATATTTTTGTTTTCTTATATCATTTGCCTAAGTGTCATTATTTTGTAATGCAGTACTATGTGTAATAGCTGACATTAGTAATTCTTATATTCTCTTTAGAATCTATTTTTCTGCTAACATTTAGAAAGTAATGTTAGTTATTTCCCATTTAACAATATGCATATTATTAATGTCTTCCTAACTGTGGGGTTAAGGAATTTCATTTGAGCTTAAAACTAAAATTCACCTTATTGTTGATAGGGCATGTCTTTAACTTCAGAATGGTTTTCAAAGTATTTGCAATCAGCAGCAGCTGCATGTCGGGTAAGTTTGAATTTTAAAAAAAAACTTTATTTCACTTTGAAGAATTGTGGTACCATTTTTTACCCAGATAGTAAAAGTTTTGTAAGTAGATATATCTCCTTGGTCATATTCTGTAAGAAGAATAAACTCTTTCTAGTGAATTGAAAGAGACATAAAGAATATATTAGAAAACATATTTCTAAGAGACGTAAAGAAAATATTATTCAGTATATACAAACTGAATGACTTTCAGGCTTATTCAGCTGCAACTGAGTGTTAGGGAAAACTGACTGTCATTTAGTAAATGTTTATTGATGAGCTACTACACTGTGCCAGGCCTTGTTCTCAAGTCAGATTAAATATTTCAGAAAAAGAGAAAAAAAATTTCTCATGGAGTTATAATCTAAGTAAATGTCAGGTTGTGCTAAGCACTATGAAGGCAAATAAATCAGAGAAAAGAAAATAGAGAGTGGGGCTGGGGGGTGCCGTTTTATATAGAGTAGTCAGGACAGGTATCTCTGAGAGGGTGGTATTTGAGCAAAGCCCCGAAAAAAGTGAGAGTAAGCCATACAAATATCTAGAAGAAGAGTGTTGTAAGCAGAGACCATAGCAGCAGCAAAGGTCCCAAAGCAGGAGTTCCCGGGCTTATTCATGCTTAAGAAACAAGAAGCAGGATGGAGTGGCTAGAGCAGAATGAGCAGGGAAAGTAGAGAGGAGATGAGGACAGGGATATAGGGAGTGGCTATGGCGAGGACCTGGAGTTTATCCTAAGGGAGATAGAAGGACTATATGCAAGGGAAGACATGATGGAACTTCACATTTTGAAAGGATCACTGTAGCATGGGGAATGGAGTTTGTTGGGGCAAGGACAGAAGCAGGGAGACCATTTAGGAGAGTATCGCAGTAATGTGAGTGATATGGCAGAACTGAAAATGGGAGAAGTGTATAGTATAGCTTCTGGCTATACAGTACTTTGAAGCCTGAGCCAAGAGGATTTCCTGAGAGTTGGATATGGGGGAGAGAGAAAGAAGTTCACTCCAAAGTTTTTGACTTGAATAACTGAAAATGGAGTTGCCTCTTTGTGATAGGAAAAATTGAGAAAGAAGGTTGAAAGGCACACTCAACAAATGATCTTGTTCATAAATCAAATTACTTAAACAAAATAGATTAGATTTATATGCATAAGATGTAGTATACAAATAAATTATTATTCTTTCAAATGTAAATATTCTACTTAACAGTTTTTTGAAATGTCATGCTGTGAGTTTTTACTTAGTTCTTTCAGTTGCTTGTCTTTATATTTTAGCCTAAAATTTATAATTAAAATGTATGCATTATTCCCCATCATATATGGAAAGTTTCTTTTCTACTTAAGCTGGAAAAAAGGTATTAAAAATAGGTAAAATTAAAACAAAGGATAATTTTTATATCAACTTTTGCTTAACCCAGAAGGTCCATATTAAATTTCTTTGCCATTGTTCTTTTGTAGGTGTATGCCAGTCTAACATCTTGCCAAGCTCTTGGAAATATGTGTGTGATGAACATGAATTCTTATGACTCTGCCACATTTGACGCATGTTGGCTATTTCAGTTTGTCTTCAAAAATACTACTGGACTGGGCACTGTTCATTCTATTTCATTTTGGTAAGGGCATTTTGATTGATAAAATGTCATTTTGACCGAATTCAGTGTAGCTCTTTTCACAAATATTAATTATAAGAAATATTTCTTCTCCATTATTAAAACAATTATAATTGTTTATAGGAGACAGAATCTTCCATGGCTGTTTTATGGAGATCAGCTAGGATTAGCACCTCAAATACTCAGTACTACACCACTTCCTACAAATTTCAGTTTTAAAGAGCAAAACCAGGTACAAGTCTCTTTTTCATTAGAAGATAACTACGTTTTGATTTACAATTTTAAAGGATAATAAAGTAACTAGTTGCAATTCTTGCTAAATTAGGTTGTTTTCACAAATTTAGTTACTAAACTAAATATAAATATTAGCTGCTTATAGGAACTGAATAGTATAGAGTTTAACTGTCTTACTTGAGTATACAGATATCTCTGGTTTATGTGATTATGGCAGCAAGTAGTACTTGTGGATAGGAAAGAGTAGTTTTCATCACCAAATGCAAAATAATCTATCCCTCTGTATCTCTACATTTTTAGGAAGTGATTCCAAAGATTGATTGCGGCCCTGTGACATTTCCTAGCACTTCACAGCTTCACATTCCCACCTCTAACTTTTTGACCTTCTAAAATGGAGGAATAAGATTACCATACCACCCTCCATTTAACAGGTTTGAAAGGAGGTTAACTATTATGAGTACAGCCTCTCCATTCTGAAATAAAAATTTCCATGCAAAAAACCAGTGCAATTCTTTTAGGTGTATTTAATCATAGAGAGAGTTAGATTAATTTAGCTTCTAAATTTCTAAATAAAGATAGTTGAAATTAATTTTTCAACAAAAATGATTAGTCAACAATAAAAAAGAAAGGATCAGTCAACAATGAAAATTTTTTCATAGATTATATTACTTTCAGAGTATCTGACGTTATTTTATTCTTGTTTTTCTTTAGAATACAAAACTGAAGTTTGTTGCTGCTTCCTATGATATAAGAGGAAATTTTCTCAAGTGGCAAACTTTAGAAGGAGGTGTTTTGCAGGTAAGCATGTTCCTAGCTAATGAATTACTAATATGCCTTATTTTTGCCTGAGGAAAAGACTAGATTATTGCTTGAATAGAGTATCAGTTACATAGTACAGTTGATTTTTTTCTGGTGCTTTAAGTTAGAATTTCTTAAAACTGCTTTTTAAGTTATGACTTTAATTTATAACGAAGATGCTCCCTTAACTTTTTATACACTTGATGCATAATAAGTATTATATAGAGCATACATCCATGTTGGGGGTTGAGAATTCATGACTAAAAGCAAAGAAAATGTTTGTGAGAGGTATTTGTCATTTGTGTTCTTTTGTTGTAGCTTTGTCCAGACACAGACATAAGACTAAATGCTGCTTATTCTTTTGGAACAACCTACCAACAAAATGTAAGTTTGAACTATGTTAGACAGTCTATATTTTAGCTTTCCTCTCTCCTTCCTGCTCTTACCTTCTTATTTTGGTAGCCCATTTTGAAATTACAGTATGATACAAAGGGATATTATGAGACATTAAATATTTGAAAGACATTCAGTAGTCTATAAAAATGCTTCTTGATAAAAATGTATATACACATCCCATGGAAAAAAACTACAGTGAAAAATACTATCATGGAAGACAGATTGGAAGAAATAAATATTTTTAACAGTGGTTATCTCTGGATGGTGAGATTAGAGATGACTTTTGTTTTCTTTTTATATTTTCCAAATTTTCTACCATGAACATGAATTTGCTTCTATTGTCAGAAATGACTTTTATTTTTTGTGGGGTTTTTTTAAAGAAATGTTACTGATTGTATACTATGGGTCAGGAGAATCAACACTTGTTAAATTCCTCCAGTGTGCTCAGCGTTTTATCATTGTTATCCCATTGATCCATAAAATAACTATGTGAGATATGTATTATCTGCACTTCACAGATGAGGAAATGGTGCTAAGATTAGATAATTTACTCAAAGTCTTGCATCAAGTAAACTGTGGAGCCAATGTTCTGTTGGGTTTAAAAACTGGTTATCTCGTTGAACCTGGCTGCGTCTCAAGTAGTTCATAGTCTGGTAGGCAAAACAGCTTTATAGATAGATAGTTGCAAAGAATGCGGTCAGTGTTGTTCTATATGTATATACAAGGCATCAGTTCCTGGGGAAGTATAGAAACACTTCACAGAATGAGTGATACTTGTGTTGTGACTGTGAGTTTGCCAGAAGAACACAGTGGGGAAGGGAGTGTCAGGCAGAAACCACATTTGCAATGTCAGAGACACATAGAATAGCATGGCATATTTAGGAACTGTAAGTAGATTATTATGAATGGACAACCATAGACTGGTAGGGAGCAGTAGGAAATAAGCCTGGCTCTGTTAAAGGGAGCCAAATTACAGACATCATTGTACATCAGGAGAAAGAATTGGGACATTATCCCTAGGACAATAGTTTTTAAACCTTTTCACTGATGTACACTTAATGTTGAAAATGAAGATGTACCTTTTCCATTTGGGTTGTAGGTCAAAAACAAAGCAGTTCTGTACTATTAGTTTTTCTGGCCCTTATAAAAGAATCATATTTATCATATTCATGTGTTAGAAGACACATGGAAATGCATATAAAGTTTAAAGACATTTTGCAAAACTAGAAAAGCTTTCTAATTTTCAATTGTGATGTTTTTATTTTTAATTTTATTTTCCAGTGTGAAATTCCTATCTCCAAGATCTTAACTGACTTTCCCACTCCTATATTTTATGATGTATACCTTGAATATACTGATGAAAATCAACTCCAGTATATTTGGGCTGTGCCTGTGTTAAACCTAAATCTTCAATACAATAAAATGTTTGTGAACCAAGGTAAGATATCCGTACATACCACTTTTTCTCTGAGCTGAAATCAGTAAAGTCAACTTACATGATAATTTAATAAACCACTTATTAAAAGGAAGGTCATGGATTCTCTCTTATTATATGGCTTTATACAGTGTGCCAAAAAGTAAAACAATAAGGTTGCTGGTGTATTCAGAAATTTTTACTAATTTTATTGTCAGGCATATTGTTAAGAAATTATACTATTGCTAAGACGGTATCCTGAGAAAAACTGAACTGTAAATTGAGGCTTTTTCATCAAGCTGTCCTCTCTCTGCTATTTGGACAAATTAGTTTCCTTTGTTTTTACCCATATAAAATCCTGCTTTTTCAGGTAATTTGCAGGGAAAATCCTTCCAAGTTGATGGAAAGATCAAACCAGAAGACATTCGAATGAGGGGGAGAAGGCCATTATCAGAAATTTCTTACAGTAGTCACTCTTTGCAGCCATCTCACCTAAAACAAAACGTTAATTTTGTGTTTTAAATTTGTTCAGTTTTAAATTTGTTCAGTAAACTTCTCCTTGAGAGCTATCTTGAACAATTTGAGGGCATTTTTTTAATGCCATCTTTTTTTTTCTGTTTATAATAAAAGATAGTAGCTCTGGCAGGTGGCTTCTGACTCGGCGCATTTTCTTAGTGGATGCAGTAAGTGGACGAGAAAATGACTTGGGAAGTCATCCAAGAATAATTCGAATTGCTACCCAAATATCACTAAGGTAAGCAAATGTCTAATGACTAAATTAGACTTTGAGTTTGTGAGAAAATGTCATAATGAAAATGTTTATACCAGTAATTATTAGATGAAAACAATAAGGACTGGTGAATTGGGCCAATATATAAGGTTTTTTAAGATATCTGTGTAGATTGGCGTAGACAAATAAAGGTGAGGAGCCAGGGGGAATTATATCAGAAGACCCTGAGGAGTGTGGTCAAAATTCACATTCTAGACCCCCTGTAGACCTGCTGAATGAGAATGGGTTGAGAGGTATAGGGAAGGTGAATACCGGTGTGCTGAAGTGGATATTTTAGAAAGAGTTCACCAGATGATTGTTAATAGTTCGGCCTCCCCTATCTTCACTTCCTTTAACAGCTGCTGTTCTAGGTTGACCCAGATTAAGGATCACCACATCCCTCTTCCTAGGATACCCTAAGTATGATCCTACCTTCAGGTAGTACCACACAGCCCTTGTTTCTCTGTCTTTTCCAGTGTGAGATTCCTATCTCTAAGATATTAACTACTTCCCCACTCTAATATTTTATGATATGTACCTTGAATACACTGATGAAAATCAACACCATCATCTTACATTAGTTTGGCACTTGAATCACTTTAATGTACATTATTTTTTTCCACTGTTATTTCATTTTGATTCTCATAACCATCTTATGAGGTAGGCAGTACAGAAGCTTTGCTATATACCTTGCTGAAATCCAAATGTACTATGTTTTTAGCATTCTGTCAATCAGCTAGTGTAGTATCCATAGTAAAAGTAAAATTGAACCTAGTCGGGCTTGACTTGTTCTTGGGGAAACCATGCTGGCCCCTAGAGATTAACACTTTCTTTTAGGAGTTCACAAAGTATATAGTACCAATACACTGAATTTGGCAAAAGTTACCTTACTATGTGCCATAAACAGTATTAGATCTGACATCTATTATTTTGTTAAGAATTCATCTTTCTCATATGAAAATCAGAATATTATCTGCCTCTCTTTAGGCCTTATGTAATATGGTTCTTTTGAATATTCTTAGAAAATGGTTCATAGTGCTTCCATGATTTAATTTGTAAACTTCATAGGACCGGGATTGAAAAGTGTTTCTAATTTGTCTCAGAGGGTATATTTTTAAATTAAAGTTTTGACCACTTAAAATAAGATTGTGTTGTTACCATTAGTTTATGTTTAGCCTTCCCTGGTCTTATTAATTGGTTGGGTCTCAGATCATCAAGACAATCCATATCATGTTCAGAAGAAATGATAAATGTATGTTTCAGGGCCTAGCTATATTTATCCCTATAAATGTATTTTCTTTTAAATAGCCTCCACCTTGTATCCAACACAAAAAACGGAAACATTTACCCTCCTTTAATTACCATTGCCTACAGTGACATTGATATCAAAGATCCAGTCAGTCAGTCCGTGAAGGTGTATTTTCTTTTAAATAGCCTCCACCTTGTATCCAACACAAAAAACGGAAACATTTACCCTCCCTTAATTACCATTGCCTACAGTGACATTGATATCAAAGATCCAGTCAGTCAGTCCGTGAAGGTAAGTTCTTTACAAATGAGTGTCCTTATATCTATTAATATAGTACTGATGCAGTTTACATTATGGTCAAATGACACTTAGTCTTTTTTCGAGTTTTAAACAAATCCTTCTCTTTAAGAGGCACATACTTACGGAACCTGAGTAAGAGAAAGCAAATATGAATTTTTTCAGAAGAAGCATCACCAACAGTAGAGCATCCATGTTAGGGATCCTGGGGTATGCTGAGGTAGGCAGTGTCTGTTCCTGTCCCTTTTGGGCACATTGCTTCTGTTAAGATTTTATCTCCCTACACAGAGTATTTTTAGGGCAGCAAAACCATTCTGTATAATATTGTAATGGTGAACACATGACATTATGCATTTGGTAAAACCCATAGAACTGTACTAAGAGGGAACCCTAAAATAAAATTAAGTTAATAATAATATATCAATACTGATTCATAATTATAAAAAATGTACCACACTAATGTAACATGTCGATAATAGGAGAAACTATGTGTGTCTGGGGGAGAGGATACAGGAACTATATGTAGTTTCTGCTCCATTTCTCTATAAAACTAAAACTGCTATAAAAATTTTTTAAAAAGAATGGGAAAAATAAAGATTTTTGTCTCCTTGCCTAATTAACCAGGAGCTCAGACTTTACAGTGGGTATATGTGTGCTCACCAATCTATAGCCCACTTGATAGGGTCACACTTCAGCAGGCAAAAAGAGATTAGAATTATCCGCTTTGTAACTAGTAGTGCTAAAGTGAGCTACAGAATGTAGTTTGGACCAGCAACCAGATAGGCTTCCTACTAGTTTCCCAGCTCAGTTAAGCTTAGCCACAGAACTGATGGCCTCCCTTGCCTGGGAGGGCTTATATATGGAAGAGAGAGGCCTTGTATATCCCAAAGATAGGCTGCACTGAACAGAATAAGCCTGGAAAAGGCTGTGCCATACTTGCTTAGTTCCTCCTCTCAACCTCACCAGTGAGATGAAGCATTGCTGCTTTGAAGAGGGGTAAATGTGAGAGGGATAAAGATAGAAACCAGAGGTAATCTTACTATACTTTCTCCTCCTAGAAATTAAGTGGATATTCCCTTCCCTCTCTGGAAATATGAGAAGTAGAAGACAAGCATTCTTGACCTCAAAATTCACTAATAGCTTTTAATTTCTACTATTTTACTTTTCTGAATTTTAATATTCCAGTTGCTTCAGCCAGTGCTTTTGGCCTTTCTGTTGTTCTCGTACTTAGCTGCTATTGGATTCAGGCTTTAATTAGGCAAAATTAGGCACATAACATAACTTTTAAAGATTTCCCATCCTCATTTGTATGATCTAATCTGATGTTAAAATTAGTTTCCACTGACTGAACTTCTTTACACTGTAATGAGAGGAGAAGAAAATCCAGAAACATGCTTAATAACAACAAAAAGCTGCCTGGTACCTGCAGTGATCAGTCATGGGAAACCAAAAGTATATTTACTCTAATATAGAACACTTCAGGGTCTTTTCTTTAAATATTATTCTTGTCCAAAATATTCCAAATTAAGCCTTGACAAATTGAAAAAATGAAAAATAGTTGAAGGACTCCTGAAACTACACTGACAAAGGTCACCTCAAATTCATTCTAATTGTAAAACATAAAATTCTTTCATTATTTCTTAATTTCTCAAGACAGCTGTTGCAAAAATCCTACATCAGTTTTAAGCACCCAGCTATGTATCTGCTCTTACAGCATATAACCTTGCTTCCTATTTTACTGAGCAAATTAAGACCATCTAATTTGAATTTCCTCAAATTTCCTCTTTAATACTTCAGTATATCTGTTTCATTATCCTTATTTCTTGTCCTCTTTCTAAGAAAGAAGGTTCCCTCCTCCTTTCCTAAGCTAATCATCTACCTGTACTTGTTTACCGTACTTTCTCCAATATCCTGTTTCACCCCAAGCCCTTATTCAGCCAGCCTCTCTGCCGGTCCCTTTTCTTTGCTTATAAAAACTCTCAGGTTGCCTCATTAAACACAAACTAAAACAACCAGCCACACAGTAAAATCTTCCCTCAATTCTGCCAGCTCCTCAGTTTGCCATTGTTATCTCTTCATTTCCTAACCATCTACTCTTTCATCTTTTACAGTCTGGCTCTTACCATTTTACTTCTTTGAAAAACCTCTTTCATGAAGGTCAACAATGAATTCCACATATAGTGGCTTTATTTCTCTAACTGGACATTTATATAACATTTGACACTTTACTGTTGAACTCTTCATTCTTGAAACTTTCTCTTCTGTGACCATGATGAGACTTAGGTACCCTGCCTCTCCTACCTCTTACAGTCCTCTTCTCTTACCCTTTACTGGTCTTTCTCTTATCTCTTAATACAATAGTATCTTTAACATTCTTGTTCATACCTTTGATTAATGCACCTTCTTAGGGTATGGTTCTGTAGCCAGTTGCTAAATTCTTGGTAACACAAGTTCAGTCACATTCCTCAGTTACAGATACTTATCAGAGAATGAAATATGATTAGTTTGGCTTGAATTGCTGTTAATAAACCAAACTTAGCTCCTAATGAACACCTCTTTTGTTAGTGTGTGTTCAAAAGAGATATTTAAAGGAACACAGATAATTCTCAAAAGCATATCTATTTATGTGTAAGAGTCAACCCTAGTATTATTGATAGTTAGAAAATATACCATTTATGGTAAAATTCAGCTACAAATGTATTTTTATTGTAATGAGTTTGTGTTGTATAATTTTAGTATGGCTAATTTGTTTTCTTTTAAATACCAGGTTTCTTTTTCAGTCAGATATGAAATGAATCAAGGAGAAGCACATGTCCAGACAGATGTGAGTTTATTTTAACCTATTAAGTTATTTACAGTATGTTATTTAATTTAAAATATAATTTCAGATGTACATGAAAGATGCCAAAATTGATTTGCTATGTACCCTTTTTTAACATCTTATATAACCGTAGTGCAATGATCATAATCAGGAAATTAATACTGATGTAGTCTGATAAACTATTCTACATACTATTTGAATTTCACAGGCTTTTTACTATCTTTTTTCTGTTTTAGGACCTAATCCAGGGTCCCACATTGCTTTTGGCTGTCATATCTCCCTAGTGTCCCCCAATCTGTGACAGTTTCTCAGTCTTTCTTTGTCTTTCATGACCCTAACAATTTTCAAGAGTACTGTTCAATTATTTTAGCTCTCAATTTAGGTTTGTCTGATATTTTCCCATAATTAAATTGAGTTTATTTAGTTTTGGTAAAGATACCACAGAAATAACGTTGTGCCCTTCTCAGTGCATCTTATCAGGAGGTGCCCTCATGCCAGTATGTCTTATTACTGGTGATGTTAACTTCGATCATATGGCTAAGATGGTATCTACAGAATTCTCCACTGTATTTTTCCAAATGTTATTAAGTTTCTTATGGGGAGACACTTTGAAATTATGCAGATGTCCCTTTTGCCCTCTAATTTCAGCTTCTATTGATGATTCTTTTTTTTTTTTTTTGTCTTTTGTCTTTTTTCCGTGTCCGGCAAAGGGATCGCAACCCTCGGTGCTGCTCCCGCGCCTCGCTCAGCCAGTGAGCGGGAACTGGTCTGTATGTGGGATCCGAACCCTCAGGCGGGAGCGCCGCTGCGCTTCCCAAGCGGCACACTATCCAGTGCGCCACCGGGCCGGCCCTATTGATGATTCTTGCCTGCAGAAAATATTACTGTTATATTTGCCTGATGGTGATTTTCTATTTCCCTCATTCCTCCCATATTTGTTAATTGGAACTCTACTGTAAGGAGGAGCACTCCTTTGCCCACATTAATTTATACATTCAATTATTCATTTAAATCAGTGTGAACTCATGGATATTTATTTTATTCTAGTGATTATAATCCATTACTATTTATATTCTAGCTCAAATTGTCCCCATTGTTCAAATTGGCCATTGGAAGTTTCTTCAAGTTGGCTCATGTGTCCTTTCAGCATGCCCCTCACCATGTACTTCCTTACTTTCTGTTTACAGTATTTTTGAACATTGATTAGAGAAATTATATAAATCCTAAAATGTTCTTTTTTTTTTTTTTTAGATTGCTTTGGGTGTATTGGGTGGGCTAGCTGTTTTATCATCTCTTTTGAAGACAGCAGGGTGGAAGAGGCGCATTGGGAGTCCCATGATTGACTTACAGGTATGGGCTCAAGAGTTTTTTAAGTATATTTTTATCTTTTGGCTATTTTAGATCCTTCTCAGAAGACACAGATGGAGGATGAGTAAGAATTTTTTAGTCCCATGATTGACTTACAGGTATGGGCTCAAGAGTTTTTTAAGTATATTTTTATCTTTTGACTATTTTAGATCCTTCTCAGAAGACACAGATGGAGGATGAGTAAGAATTTTTAAATTTTTCTGGGATATATAATTAGGATAGGTATTGCTGGGTCATAGGGTATGTGTGCACACCTCATTTTCTTCCCACAATGCTATATGCCAGTCTGCACTCCACTAGCAGTGCTGTTCTTGTTTCTGCACACCCTTGCCAAAACTTGATATTTTTCCAACCTTTCCATTTTTATTTTTTTGGTTTTTTTGGCGACTGGCTGGTACAGGGATGTGAAACCTAGACATTGGTGTTAACTAACTGTGCTCTAACCAACTGAGCTAACCGGCCAGCCCCAACCTTTCTATTTTTTCACAGTCTGGCTATATATTATAGTATGTCACTATTGATTTCATTTTCATTTCTCTGATTACTCTTCATATACTCTTTATCCTTTGGGTTTCCCCTTTTGTTTCCTGCATTTTTATATCCCTTGCCCATTTTTCTATTAGGTTTCCAGTTTTTCTTGTTTATTTGAAGGAGTTTTTTGTATTTTCTAAATATTAATTCCTTTTTGGTTTCTGATGTTGAAATGTCTTCTCTGAATATGTGATCCATCTGTTATTCTTATCCATGTGGTTCTTTGTTAATATTCTTTTATGTTATGGTATGTGCTTTTAGGATCTTGTTTAGGAAAACCTTCCCTATCTTAAGATCACAAAGATATTCTCCCACATTTTACTCTATTAACTTTATAGTTTTACTTCTCATTTAATCTTTTTTAGGTTTTTTTATTTTTATTCTTTTATCTAACATTCATTGAATATTTACTATGTACCAGACACTTTTTTAAGGTTTATATGTATAATTCATTTAATCCTTACAATAGCTCAGTGAGGTTAGATATTATTATTATTCCCATTTTACACATTATTAAATTGATGCAGAGATTAAATTTTCTACTCATTTAATTTTTACAACTCAGTAATAAGTATTATGTCCATTTGGCTGATGAAGGGCATGAGAAAGGCTACATATAGTAACTTGTTTAACCAGGGTATTTTCCTGACTCCAAAGCCAATGTGCTAAGGAATCAGAGCAGAAGGGCTCGATTTACTGCTTGAGATAGTCACGAAAGGCTTCTTAGAGAAGTGAACTTGCAGCTAGGTTATCTGTTCATTCCACAGTCATCACTGTGGGTCTGCTGTCTAAGTGCCTGACACTCTCCCAGGCACTGGGGGATGTGACAGTGAGCAAAGACAGGCATGGTCTGTGCCCTCAAAGCTCACGAGAGTTTGCCAGAGAGAGGAAGGGAAGAATATTTGATAAAGGCAATGTTCATTTCACCACACAGAGTATTTGAGATGAAAGTATGGAGTGGTTAAACATTGAGTAAGTGGTTATAACTGGTAGATGATGCTAAAAAGTTCATTTTGGTCTATGTTGTGGGACCTTGTAGGTCAGGAATTTATAGTTTGGTGAGGAGTCATTGTACATGTTGGTGAGGGGAGTGACACAATTCAGTTTACATTTTAGAAAACTACTCTGGTACTAGTGTGGAAGATAGATTGGGATGGAGGGTTCCCAACTAAGGGAAAATTAGGAAGCAGTTTCAACTTTCTTAGATACTAAAAGATGAGAAAGCTTGAAAAAGAGGCAGAGGCTACTGGGAACGGACTGCAAGGTAAGGATCCAAAAGGGATCTGGGAGGGGGACTCAGTTGGTCTTTATAACTGGGTGATACATGGATTTGTGAAATAAGGTTTCAGGCTTGAGAAACTGGGTGAATGATATCTTATTAAAAGTGATATTGTTACCAAAAGTGGTAAGTAGATGGAGTCTTTAACAGTTGTAATTCTTTTTTTAAATTGCAGACAGTTATGAAATTCTTGGTGTACTATGCTGGCGATCTGGCCAATGTTTTCTTTATCATCACAGTTGGAACAGGTCTTTATTGGCTTATTTTCTTCAAAGTGAGTGAGTCTGAATTTAACCCAAATGCCAATATCTGAATAACTGGTAAGCTCTCTTTATAAAGGAGCTATTTTTATTTGGGGGCCTTTCTGATCAAAGTATTGAGGCAAGTGCTAAATTCACCATTCCCTGAGTGTGCCGAGTTTATTGAATGCACTGCTATCTCCCTCTTTTGCACTTTATTTGGTTTATAATTGTGCTTAGTAAAAGTCTTGTGTGATTGTATTTAACTAAGTAACTTTTATTATAGGCACAGAAGTCTGTCTCTGTTTTGCTACCAATGCCTGTTCAAGAAGAACGTTTTGTTACTTATGTGGGATGTGCCTTTGCTCTGAAGGTAAGTTTCAAAGGACAGATTACTGAATTTAAAAGGCCTGCTAATAAACTAGTAAGTCTTTAAAATTAAAATGCTTTCAAAATTTTGGTAAAATTTACTTTGGTTTTGAAAGAATGCCTGAATTATTCTATTTTACATAGGAAATCTACCTTGATTTTTATATAATAGATATAATAGGTAGCTTCCTTAAATAATTTTTTCAAAGAAGCCATAAATAGGTTTGGATTAACATGAGTTATAGCTAACTTTTTTCTTTAAAATCTGATGATGCAGTCACAATGGAACGAAATGCCATTAGGCATGAATCTTGTCTTTATTAATCAGGGTTAAAAGATACCACTCTGGATAAAGTGCTGAAATCTTAGATGTTGTTTTCTCTCTCTTCATATTCCTTTCTTCCTTTTCTTCCTATGGCACCCCCTCTCCCCCCAACTTTAATGTTATCATAGGTGAAGCTCCTTACATGCCTCTTTGATAGATCTCATCCCATTTTGGATTAACATGAATTATAGCTAACTTTTTTCTTTAAAGTCTGATGATGCATTCACAACAGGGTGAATTAGGTGTATATTTATTATGATTATTAGATGTCTGCTTTTCTCACTGAACTGGGAAATCTTTAAGGAGAGGTATCATCCCATACTTTTTTTTTTTATCCTTTGTTTGATCAATAATGCATCTACGAGGAAGAATGCCTCAGTTTAAACATATTGCTTCTATAAATGAAAAAAATGTGTTTCAGCAATACATTTTTTTAAAATCAGAAATCTCAATACCAGAGATAGAAAAAAAGACAGAGCATCCTAAAACTAGACAAGCAAATTACAGATGAAAAATATTTTACTTAAAAAGAAGTCAGATGATCCACAAAACAAATTATGCTCTGAAAACCTCAGGAAAGAGTCAATTATGCAAGGCTCCTATGTGAGGAGGAGGTAGGATGTTTCCTTTTACAAAGAAAAGTGAAGGTGAATTAATATGTGTATGAAAATTCTGTGAATTTGTTAAATTCCAAGCTATTTGATGAGCTTCTAGTGATCCCCTAATGGTATTTTAACTTCATGTGAAGTCACTTGTAAAAATTATATATTCCTGTGATTACAGTATGTTTCTTAAATAATATTGGTTTTGTAAGTAGGCTTAATGCTGATACTTTTCAGGTCTTTATTGTATGTCGTTCTCAGGCTCTGCAATTTTTGCATAAGCTCATATCCCAGATTACCATAGATATATTCTTTATTGACTGGGAGAGACCTAAAGGAAAGGTTCTTAAAGCTGTTGAAGGTAACTGAAATAAACATTTGTACCAAAATTATTTTGCTAGTCTTGCAGAACAAAGAAGGTGAAACACTTATCCATTTTACCTCCCTGACCAGGTGAGGGTGGTGTACGGAGTGCCACTGTTCCTGTAAGCATATGGAGAACATATTTTGTAGCAAATGAATGGAATGAAATTCAGACTGTGAGAAAAATTAATCCACTCTTTCAAGTACTTACTGTCCTCTTCTTTTTGGAGGTATAATTGTTTGATGTAATTGTATGCAACTTATGGGTGCTTCATAAATGTTAAATTAACATAATTCCAACTAAGTTTTCATGACAGTAGAATTTCTAAAGTTGAAATATTGTTATCAAGCCATTAAAAGGAATGGCCTTTTACAAATTACAGTGAAATGCATGTACATATCAAAGAAGATATGTTCTTCAGAAGACATTTTGGAATATATTGTTTTAAATTATAAAAATTAGTATAGTGCCTGACACATGTTAAATACTCATAAGATGCTAGTTGGTAATTTACTGAAGAAGGTTTTTCTTTAACAGAAAATTTTGAGCTTTTTCAGTATGTATGACAATAAGTTTATATTTAGCCCTTAGTCATATTGAGAAGGATACCAAATAAACTAAATATTTTATAATAAATACTTTGTAGTTAAAATACTAGATACTAATTATTTGTATCTAGATTTTCTACTGTTTGTACAAACTTGGATATTTTAGTTTTTAAAGTGAGGAATCGGGAGGAGTGTTCCATTTTCAGTCTCGAAGAGTTTTCTTTATCCATGTCTCTTAAAATTATTATTTTTTCCTTTTTACTCAAGATTGTGGGATTCAAGAACTTAGCATTAATGGACTCATCCTCTAGTCTTTCCAGAAGCCCACCTAGCTACATAGCTCCTTATAGCCGCATTTTGAGATATGCAGTGTCTACTGCTCTTTGGCTGGTTATTGGAATTGTACAGGTAACAAGAGATTCTTGACTCTGCTTACATACTCATTACCCTCAAATATTGACCACATCCTGATTTCTGTAGCAGAAAGGTGACAAGAGCAACCATAATAAAAGCTAATTCATCTATTATATTATCCAGGCACTATGCTGATTAATTGCTTTATACATATTAACTACTTAATCTTTACAGTAACCCTGAGAGATAGGTTTTATTATTCTCATTTTACAGATGAGGAAACTAAGGCATGGGGAGGTTAAATAATTGCCTAAGGTCATGCGACTAGTAATTGGCCGAACTGGAATTTGAACCTAGCCAGCCTGATTTCAGAGTTCACATTCTTGTCAATAGTGGGGCTCTGAAAGGTATTTGAAAGTCTGTAGCTTTCTAGTCATAGGACAGACCCATGTTTAATTTTTATGTAATTACAGGGACAACTAAGCTACCCTAAATATTTTCTTTCCTTTGAAATGTAACTTATTGTTTACATTTATTTTTGTATCATCACATCTCACTCAAATTGCAAGTACCCCTTGGGGAATTTTCTTTTTATTGAAATGACTGAAACTAAAAGTAAATCTTGTTAGCCTCAGGTCCCATGGCTTTAGCAGAATTTCTTTTCTACATTAACTTCTCTTCTTAAAGTTAAAAAACAAAAAATGAAAAGAAGGAAAGAAAAAAAAAAGAAGCATAAGCTAAAGCATTTAACTGTAACATCTACACTTCTTTATCATGTGGATACTCCCATGAACAAAAAGAGACTTTCAGTTTTGATTAAAAATTGCTTTAACTTTTATAATCAGCAAATGAAGATGGAACCTCTGTAAAACCCAGGTTTAACTTCCTATAGCTAATAGCTAAAATAGCCTATTTTTAAAGATCTCTTGGGATTAAAATCCCTTTAAGAGAGCTTATTTCTACAGAATTGGACACAGGAGAATTGAGTTTTTAAATTCACATTTCTTTTAAATTGATGAGACTTGTTCAAACTTGAAACTACAGGGATAGAGCTAGTGAGGGATAGTTGACAACCAGAAAAGGAAGATAAACAGAAATTAAAATTTGAAATAAGATGGGATCAAGAGAGTATGGGGTTTGATGTTTATATCAATATAATAGTAAGGAAATATTTTGTACTATACCAGTAATGTTTTGTGAATATATCAGATTCATCTGGAGGTAGAGAATTTAAAGGAATACCATCTAAAGCTTTTCATATGTGGTTAAATTGTAACAACAACAACAAAAGAGAAGTGGCTGAAATAAGAGAACTTTACCTCTCCCATGAAAAAGAGCAGAGGTCAGTAGTGCAGGGCTGGAATGGTGGCCCAGTGCTGCTGTCAGGACCCAGAACTGTTGTTCTGTTCTGCTACATGGGACTTCCAAGGTCCATTTAGGGTCCATAATGGCTGATGGAGTTGTGAGAGAGAGTCAGTGGAGGTGAGCTCTCCTCTTTAAGAGCCTTTTTAGAAATGCTAGTCAGTATCTCCTTGGCTAGAGCTTATACACATGGCCTCACCTAGCTGCACTGTCTTTCAGCTGAAAAGCAGTTTGTTCTGCTCAAAGGAAGGGCCTGTCACTTTTTTTTTTTAACATTTATTGGTTTATTACAAAGGATACAGATGAAGAGATGCACCGGGTGAGATATGGGTAAAGGGGCACAGAGCTTCCTTGCCCTCTTTAGGCACATCACCCTCCAGAATGCTCAGCAATCCAGAAGCTCTCTGAAGCCAGGCCTTTGGGCTTTTTTGGAAGCTTCATTCCATAGGCATGATTGATTAAATCATTGGCCATTGACAGTCATCTTAACCTCCAGCCACTCTCCCCTTCCTGGAGGTAGTGGGGTGGGACTGAATGTCATGCCTTGGTCTTTCCTGTGACCAGCCCCCATTCTGGAGCTTGCTAGGGGCTGCCAGCTATCAGTCAAAGGGCCTTTTATTACTTGTAATCCTTTTCATATATTTCCCAAGAATTCAATGTGCATTATTTTGGGAAAAAGGAAGCAATTTTAAGAAAAACTTAATTTTGTATTGTTTTGCAGATCACTTGCTAATTGCTCCTTTTTCTTCTTTTTCTTTCTGTAGATATCAGTGTTTCTATTATCCCACAAATGTTTTGGATATTACATTCATGGCAGATCAGTACATGGGCATGCAGATACTAATATGGAGGAAATGAATATCAATCTTAAAAGAGAAGCGGTATGAATGTACTGATGTACTGTACGTCCCCCCCCTTTTTTTTTTTAACATTTATTGGTTTATTACAAAGGATACAGATGAAGAGATGCACCGGGTGAGATATGGGTAAAGGGGCACAGAGCTTCCTTGCCCTCTTTAGGCACATCACCCTCCAGAATGCTCAGCAATCCAGAAGCTCTCTGAAGCCAGGCCTTTGGGCTTTTTTGGAAGCTTCATTCCATAGGCATGATTGATTAAATCATTGGCCATTGACAGTCATCTTAACCTCCAGCCACTCTCCCCTTCCTGGAGGTAGTGGGGTGGGACTGAATGTCATGCCTTGGTCTTTCCTGTGACCAGCCCCCATTCTGGAGCTTGCTAGGGGCTGCCAGCTATCAGTCAAAGGGTACCACTTTGGAGATTCTAAGGATTTTAGGAGTTGACTACCAGGAAAAGGACAGGACCTGGGACAAACACCAAATATATACTGTATTTCACAATATCACAGTCCTCAGATCCCCAAACCGGCCAGCTGCCAAAAAAAACAATATCATAGTCCACTACCTGGTCTTCAAACACGGATCCCTTACATCAAAGAGAGTCCCATTCAGTCATTAATAATTAGTTCAGTCCATCATCATATCATATGAATGTGTGTCCCAGGATGAGGCCACTCAGGTTTACAGGCTGTCATTCAATCTTGTCAGGTTCCAAAAGCAGGAGTGGTCTCAGCACACATATAGCTTCACCCTTTGAGGCATCTGGAGTAGTTGAGCTAAGAGACAATGTCATCTCTTGCTCTGAGCCTCTTTTGAGGAGTTAATGTAATTATAGATTTTCCTCATTACATAACCCATTTATTCATTCTTTACCTTCAGCTGCTATTTCCTCCTTCTCCATTAATATCCAAGCTTTTTCACCTTTGCAAGGGACATTAGGTTCAGCCACTGTGCTTATCTGATTACATAACCCATTTATTCATTCTTTACCTTCAGCTGCTATTTCCTCCTTCTCCATTAATACCCAAGCTTTTTCACCTTTGCAAGGGACATTAGGTTCAGCCACTGTGCTTATCTGGATTGCATGTAGCAATACCATTCTAGCAAGTGCCTCCCCCTCAGTCCACTTCCATTCAAATAGGGACATAGGTGCAGAATTAGTGAGCCATATTTACCACTAGGCAGTGTAGCTGCATTCACTGTTAAACTCAATTTTGTCAGATGGGGTGAAGGTACAACCCACCCCTATCAGGCTCTTAGGAATTCTGACATAATGTTTAAAAACATTGTTAGAGTAATCTCTGCTTCCAGCACTTGTAGTTACAAGACCTGGTCCTAGAACTACTGTATCAGGTAGAAAAAAAGGTAATAACAATCAAGGTGATATGGGGAAGAAAAATAAAGTATAATCATTGTATCAACATACTCCCCGTTTGGCAAGAACTGTGTAGTCATACCAGCATCCTTCCCTCCTCTTCCTTAGAACCACCAGGAAAACAGAGGAAAATCTAGCATGGACACTCCTTTAATCCCACTCATACTGAGTGAGAGCTCACACTCATGAAAGCATGTAAGCCAGCCCTTCATGCCTTTATCTCCCTCTATTTTAGACAACCAATGTTTTATTAATTGCCTGACCCACTTCTCTATCATACTATTACTCTGAGGAGGGTATCTTTCTGCCCATTGTTGGACATTATGGGCTGTACAGTATGTTCCTTGGTTTAGAGAAATGACGATTGGCTGTCCAAATTCATGCAATATCTTCTGTTCTGGTTTTTCTATAGCACTCTGAGCATTTGTATCTTTCACTGGGTAAGCTAAACCCAGTCCAGAATCAGTGTCTATTCCTGTCAAGACTCATGTAGCCCCCCCTAGGACTACCAGCATTAGTCTCACTTGCCGGCTATGTGTAGGGCCGTGCCACCAGGGAATCTGCCTCATAGCCATTGGCAGTCTGTCTCTCTGCTAACAAGAATAGCTCTTATTGGCGTCATGTGCCTGAGAGGGTGCAAGAGGAATATGTCTACCTCTAGCCCATCTCTGCCTTGCTGCAGTACCCTCATATCCTCTCATTCATGGACCCAGGTGGCCACCTCAAGGAAGCACACCAAAACCTGGAAGAAGGCTCTTCTGATGAGTATTGACATGTTCTACTTTAATGTACCCCTCAGATGTCCATAGGGCTGTGCCCCATACAGGCTTTCCTTTAGTAAGCCAGGTTTCCATTGCCCTCCAGCTTGGCCATATAGTCAGGCCAGTGGCCACTGTCCGCGAATCAGTAAAAACCCAAACATAGGGGCTTTTACCCCTGTCCTTCTACCACTGCTAGGAAAACAGCATGCAATTCAGTCCACCAAGCTGGTTTGATTTTACCTTCTTTAATCAGAGTAGCACCTTCTAAATAGGATGTTGTCCATTCACCTTGGAATTGCCATCCCCCAATCCAGCAGATATTGGTCAGTTGAGAGCTGTTTATAGGGCGCTGTAGAATTTAGTAGTTTCTCACATGGTTCCAGAGTCAGTCCTAGGGTAAAAGAGGCTCGCTCCCTGCTTGTATCTCTTTCTTGCATTTCCCAGTAAGCATGATCCCATGTAAACCATTTAAATTCTCTTGTTCAAAGTCCCAGTAGTAGTCTCTAGGAGGTGCTCACAGACTTTTTGCTACAAAGCCCCAGTCTAGGGTCTATCTAGGACTATCCAACAGAATTTGTCCCTACCAGCACTTCAGCTTCATTTCTACACTTTGTGGGCATAGGCAATCTTATTGATTCCCATTTAGTATGTCCAATTAATATTGCTAGAAGGGCAGATTTACATGCCTTCAGTTTTATAGTAATAGGTAGGGGAAACATTCCCCAATCGAATACAATGTCCTTTGCCATAATTTAGTCAGTTTTAATTCTATTAACCCTTACTTTCCTTACTGTAGCCTCCATTAGGATTTTATCAGCAGGTTTTGGTTTTTACAATACTAGGTAGGGGAAGTGTTCCCCAGCCAGACATAATATCCATTCCCATAAAACGTTTAGATAAAGAAGAGACAACTTCTTTTTGTAAAGACTATTTAAACATTATAACCTTCATAATTCTACCAATCCTTACATTTTTATGTTCTCTTAATCTAATTGTAGCCCACATCAGAGCTTCAGCAATTAATCTTGGTACTACAGTGTATGGGGCTCCCACATCAAGAATTTCTCTTCACCATCCCCTGACCAATTTACCTTCTCTTGGGCAAAGGCTTTGGGTCCCCAGCAAGGGTTTGAGCCAAGGGAACTAGGCCCTTTCATCAATCTTTATCTTGATTAACCTGCCTGACTACTGCCCAAAGCAATTGTTGGTCAGTTTTTTCATTATTATCTCTTTGTTCTGACTTTTTAAATTGCTATACACTGCAGTAAATACAGCAAACTTGTTTGGAACCCTTTAATGTTGGGGGACTAGCCAGGGATCCCTTTGGTCCACCCTACCTTTGATAGGGATGTATTGAGACCTTTGTTTTCATCACATCTATGCCCATTTTATTCATTCCATTTCTTAATAACCATCTAAAGATTTCTACCCATGGGATGAGTCCCATGATTCTTCCGTTTCATTTTCCTCTTAGTTTCATCGCATCAAAGTTTTCTATATTCACCTTCTTTCTTAATAACCATTTAAAAATTTTCATCTTCCTGGATAAGTGCCTTGACCCTCCCCTCTGCCTTTCCCCATTCTCTTGTTAATTACCCTGTTTTTATTAGCATCTGTAAGACCCATAAGGGAAAGCTGAGACAGCAAACTTTATCATGCTTCCCTGATTGTAGCTCTGTTTTACAGAACTAAGGTAACATGGGGTGCTCATGTAAAAGGAGCCCCCATAACCACTGCATTTGCCATTACCTGGGTAATGGGCATAATCAGCAAGTGAATAATCCCGGTCGTCATAAAGCCAGTCTCACATGGCTTGCATACAAAGCATATCAGCTTCATCTGGGGTCTCCACTTGGCATTTATAAGGGGAAATGGACAGTCCCATTTCTTTATCCAGTCCACCAGGCTAGTTGCTTCTTTGGGAATAACCTTTTATGTGTCTAGATCATGTACAGCCATCTGTGATTGTTCTATAGTTAGCCGTGGGTCTTTCATCAATACAAACATACTTCTCCATTCTGCCTTAGGGAGCTGATGATTCCGATCCACCAAATGAGACAATTCTTTCACATTTACCTTCTAGTTTTAGTAGTTACTTGGTTTCTCCCTTCTCCCGCATTGACTACCATCTTGGTGACCAAAGGTCTTAGAGGTACTTTCTGTTGTCTCTACATAATTTCCCCATTTGTAGGTGACTTTGAGGCTAGTGGCCTGAGCTCAGACTCACTGAAATCTGAGCTTGGTTTAGCATCAAGGTCAGATCCAGCACTCTCTTTTACTTTCATTTTAGCTGTTACAGATAACGATAAACAAAGGATTGAATATTTCGCTTTCTTCTTATTAGTTTGCATTTCCTTATGCATCCAGTGAGCCAGCTCCCCAGGAGTTGGATCCATCTCTAAATTCCACTGGTAACTTTTACCTTTAGTAACTGAGTGCAGCACAGCTGCTGCTCCATACCATGGATGACCATATGGCCACACAGGAATTAAAAGTTACTCATCCCCCACCCTTTTATCCTTCCTCTTCCCAAACCACATATCCCTTAGCCAGGGCCATCCTAGCAAATACCACTCCTTTGACACCTTTTGAGTGGAAAAAAAAACACTCAGTTTAGTTTCTCTCACAGTTATGTGTTCTCTCATAACACACTTCTAACACCAAATGTGGGGGGAGTTTCTCCCCATACACTAAGCAAGCCAGCATTTCTCCAGTGGATAGCAGCTGGGTGTCCTCCAATTCAATTCCTACACTATCTACCTAGAGATAGCATCAGATCCCATAGGTTGAGGGTTTAGTCCCCAAGACTGCGCCCCACCCCCACTTCTGATGCCAGTTGCAAGCTACAGGTTGAATTACCTGTGCTTTTGACCAACTGGCTGTAAATCAGAGTTTCCATGATCCCCTCCTTGGTTTTGATTAATTTGCTGAGTGGCTCACAGAACTCAGGGTAACACTTACATTTACTGGTTTATTATAAAGGATAGTGCAAAGGATACAGATGAAGAGATGCATCAGGCAAGGTGTGGGAGAAGGGGTGTGGAGCTTCCATGCCCTCCCTCAGCACTCCACCCTCCGGAACCTCCATGTGTTCAGCTCTTTGGAAGCTCCCATCCTTTTGTTTTTAAGTTGAAAGATGGGTTCTCTTTTCTTAACCTAGGATTTATAATAATATTTTTTAAAATTCTCATTGGTCACTTTTGAAAGTTGCTAGAGTACCAACTCATTACCTTGAACATTGATAAAGGAAAAGAATCTTATTTTATCCTGCAGTTCCTATATGAACTCTGTCTCAGAGTAACCAAATAATTCATGAGGGAAATTCTTCCTTATAGAAGAAAGTAGAAGGAATTCTAAGTTGGAAAATCACCATTTCGTAATGACTAATTGATTAATGAATGAAGGCTGCAGTCATCAATAGATGCTAAAATAATTACGCAAATGTTGACAGATAACTTTTATAATGAGGGATCAGGTTGACATAATCCAGACTGGCACTCAATTTTTCTATAAATAAGATAGAGGAAAACTGACATTATGTGCTTCCAGATATGATACACTAGGAAGTACATAACATACCCATGAAGTATTTTGCCTAAGAAAATTGGGCCTGATATAATCAAGCTTCTAGATGTAACTACCAGTTTGCAGGAAATACAAGGAAGGGATAGAGGGACAAATTATGTAGCACCAGAGGAAGTAATTAGCCAGATCCAGAGTGTAGGATGCTTTACTGGACAAGTGACTCAATGTCTCCAAACAAATCAATAGCATGAAAAAAAAGGAGGGGTGATGGAAAAACTATTACATAATAAGAAAAGTTTAAGAAACAGTCAAATACAATGTGTGGGCTTTGTTTGGATCCTGAGTCAGACAAATCAACTGTAAACATTTTTATGGAGGAAATCTGGGAGATTTAATGGACTAAATGTTAAATTATATTAACTAATGATTAATTTTTTTTAGGTATGATAATGGCATGGTGGTTCTTCCATAATAAAGTTTTTAAAAGAACAAGATACACTTAAGAGGAAAAACCAAGGGGATTTAGTGATTAAGGGGCCATAACTGTGACTTGTAAGAATTTGATATGTGATATTGGCATCTCAGAGAAGAATTTATTTAATATATTGAACTGGATCACCTAGTTAACTACTAGAAATTACTCTGGATTAAAACATTAAATGTAAAAAATGAAGCCATAGGAACCTAGAAAAGAATATTTCAGATTGAAGAATGACATTCTAAGCATAAAGGATGGAAAGCATCAAAAAGGGAATATTATTTGATTTTACTTTACTAAAGTAGTACATTTACATATCAAATAATCAAATAAAAGATAGCAAATTAAGGTAAAATGCTCATAACAGTATGACAAAGATATTGATAACAATATTGAAAGTCATAGAAATCAATAAGAAAACACTAAATTAAAATCTCAGTGGAAAAATGACTAGAAGATTTTTTTAAATAACGAAAGAGAAGACACTATAAATCTCTAAAAAATGTTTTAACTCATAATCAAAGAGCCAAATATAAAAATAATGGTTTTCCCCTCCTCAAATTAGCAAACTCTTTTTTTGAGCTAATATTTAATAGTATTAAGGACACAGTGAAATGGACACCCCCAAAATTGCTGGTGTCAGTATAAATTTTTATAAACTTTGTAGAAAGCATTTTGGGAGTATATGCCAAGAGATTTTTAAGAGTTCATAATCTCGATTCACTAATTTTATTAATTTAACTCAAGGAAAAATTAGCAATATGAACAGCTAATTAGATTCACAATCTTAATCACAGGGGTTTTTGTAGAGGAAAAAATATAAAAATTGGAGAATGTTAAATAAATTGGTTTACCTTTACGGTGAAATCTTGAGTAGATGTTCAAGTCATGTTTTATAGAATATTTAATGACACGGGGAATTGCTCAGGATATAATATTAAGTGAAAAAGAAATCAGTGTGATCCCAATTTTATGCTACCCGTATGTGTATGCCTTAGGAAAAGGACTAGAAGGGAAATATATTAAAACATATCTCTGGGTGTTGAGATTATAGGTAATTTTAAAATTTTTTTGTTTCTCACTGTATTTTATAAATTCTCTGCAGTGGCATGTACTTTTTTAATCAAGGGGAAGAAACCATGTTTTAAAATAAATTCACTACATGTATTCTTCCTTTAAGTCTATAGAAAACCAAGTGCTATATTGTGTTTGCAAGTTAGGTTTAGACAAAGAAGGAGAATATTAAGTTCTGGAGTAGGCGAACAAGCTTCATGGATACAAGAGAACTTGAGCTTAATCTTGAAGCATCAATGGGAATTGGCTAGGAGGTAGGGTAGGACAAAATTTTACATGACATGTTAAGTCTATAGAAAACCAAGTGCTATATTGTGTTTGCAAGTTAGGTTTAGACAAAGAAGGAAAATATTAAGTTCTGGAGTAGGCGAACAAGCTTCATGGATACAAGAGAACCTGAGCTTAATCTTGAAGCATCAATGGGAATTGGCTAGGAGGTAGGGTAGGACAAAATTTTACATGACATGGTTGTCAGGATTTAAGTCTTGTCAAGGAGACCTGAAATAGACATGTGGCCCATAACACTTGCTGTTTGGTCATGAATCACTGTCTCTTTATTGGAATTAATTAAGGAAACATTTAAAAAGTGTTTAGAGAACAAAAAAGACCATTTACAATTGTACAACTAGTTAATTCTAAGACTAGACTTTTCAGCATACATTAAAGACCAATAAGGTTAATTATAAAGAAAGCTAAGAATATCAATATTAAATGAACTTAGTATGAATTATTTTCTAAAGTAGAGTGAAGGAGATAATATAAAGACCTACAGGGGAGTATGTATTAGAAAAATGTGGAAATTAATAAAATCAAGGGGAATGGGAACCTAAGATAGTATTAGAATCTCTTTGTTTCAATAAATTTCTCTTACCTTTTGAATCTTGTAATGTGTGATACCAACTAAAAGAAAAATACTGTATTTTCTTTTTGACCTGTAATTTTTTATAATTTTGAACTTAATGTAAATCCTTTAACTTTTCAGGAAAATTTGTGTAGCCAAAGAGGTTTGGTACCTAACACAGATGGTCAAACTTTTCAGGTTGCAATTTCTAGCCAGATGAGACAACACTATGACAGAATTCATGAGACACTAACAAAGGTTCGTATAATGTATAGTTCACATATATTTTACCAATATTTAAGGTTATCTAAATACCAAGAACATAAGATATGTTGCATTTATTCATTTCTGGTTTTTTACATTAGAAGAATGGCCCTGCTAGACTACTGAGTACACCAACAAGTACTTTTGAGCAGAGTATAAAAGCATATCATACAATGAATAAATTTCTTGGCTCTTTCATCGATCATGTATGTATGTCAACATTTATATTTAAACTGGGATCAAATGCAATTTTTAAAAGGCTAAGTGGGAATGTCAATTATTTCTTCAGTCAACGAAATCAGTGGACTTAGGATCCGTTTTTCTTTTTTTGTCTTTCAAATGTAATGCTTAGAAATGATATTTTTAAAAAAGATATTTCTAGATATTAACAAACTATGGCTTAAAGATAGTTAGGTTATGTAAAAGTAAAATGAGATTTTAGTTGTCTATTAGCATAATGATGATTCCATAAAATATGTCTGTACTGGAATTTTATTAGTTTCCAAAATATAACTATTATTCATTATTGAATCATTATTATTATGTTATGATTGTATTCCTGAAAGTTTGTTATAAATTGATTTTCAGTATATCTAGCCTTAAATACTACTAATGGCATTTAAAATTTAAAACGTTTTTAAAGAGAATTTTACTATAAATCTCAGTTTAGTAAATTCAATTTTTCTGAAGAACAGACTTTCTTTGCATACTGTGTATTTGTTTATTTTCCCTCCATCTGATTTTACATTAATTGGAAAGCATTTATTTCACGGCTGTTTTTGAAACGGCTCTGTCTTTTTATATTAGGTTCATAAGGAAATGGATTACTTTATTAAAGATAAGTTGCTTCTTGAAAGAATTCTTGGAATGGAATTCATGGAACCAATGGAAAAAAGCATCTTTTACAATGGTATCCTTCAAATGCCTTTACTGAACTTGATTACTGTTTCAGAGTTTGAAAAAAAAGTGCTTGCAGTTATTTTTCTTTTCATTTTATAATTTTGTATAAAAACAAAGGAAACATAATGAACTCAGTTAACCTTATAGAATTATAGTAGTTTTCTGTGTTCTATTTTATTATATCATATAGCAGGAAAAAATATATAAAATAGTCTATAAAAATCAAAAAAACTGAATTTCAGAATCAACAGTACACAAGGTCAAGGGTTCAGATCCCTTTACCTTCCAGCCATCAAAAAAATAAATAAAAATAAACAGTACACTTAGAAGTGATAGTAAAACAAATAACATAAAATTCAGATTTTATTGGAATGTTTATTCAATGGCTAACTTAGGAAACACTTAAAGAATAATACTTGTGATTAATCTTTAATATTTAACATCTAATTTTTTATTTTATTGAAGTTTTTAAGAATCACAGATATTTGTAACAGGATGGGGTTTAACCTGGTTTCTTATCATTAAGTAGGTAGTGTATATGTCCTGTGTAATGTGACCCAATAACCTGTTGTATGGATTGGTAAAAATGGAAATGGTATAACCAGTGTCCTGGCCTAGTTATTATCATTTACTCATGTGTTGTTGCTTGCCAGAAGTGCCAGTCCTGGGGTACACAGATAAGTGGTCCCTCCCTTGGGCATATTGTTTAGTATACTGTGGAAGACAGGTAAATAAGTGGAGTGGTGCTGGAATAGAAGCCTGTGCAGGCACAGGTTACACTTGGGACAGAAAGGAGAACAGAAAATCTGACCAGACACAGGGTGAATCCAGAAGAGGCAATATGGAAAAGTTTGAACTGGGTCTTGAAAAAAAATAAGCAGCTATTTGTCAAACAGGAAGGGTCAGGAGAAGAGAGAGAAGCAAAGACATTCATGCAGAAGGGGAAAAGGGGAATCAAAAGAAGTGTGCAGAATGTATTATGTACTTGTGAACCATGTTTGAAGTCTGGCTTGAAGTGGGACACAGTGAGAGAGAGTGTGCTTGACCCCGGGGGCAGATAGCAAATACCAAAGGCCTTGTGTGACACGCTAAGGAGTTCCACTTTATCCTGTAGACCAGTGCTTCAAAACAAAAAAAAAAGTTTTTTTTTAGTTTTTGCCCCACAAGATGTGTGTAAGTTGATCTGTGGAGATATGGGAAGAAAATATTAAAATGTGTATTTGTTTATATGCAATTCTGACATTCTTAGTTTATATTTAAATTTATATAGAGAGTAGTAATTAATAGAATAGATCTATTATGGGGATTCATGGGCAACATTTTATTCTGATAGGGGTATATGATCGAAACAGTTTGTAAATGCTAATGAACTAATGAACATGGGTATCATTGAAGCGTACTAAGCAGATCTGATCTGTAAATTGGAAGAATTACTCTGGCAATAGGGTACAGGTTGAGTTAGAGAGATACACTATTATAACAATATAGCTTAGCCATTAAGAATAGCTTTCAAAGTCTCTGGTCTTACATTCAAAACCTGACTCTACCACCGTTTACTAGCTATGTGAACTTGAAAAAGTTGCTTAATGTTTCTGAACTTTAATGTCCTCTCTATAAAATTAGGTATAAAGGTTTTGTGGGAATATCATGTATGAAGAACCAAGTACAGTATTTGTTATGGGTAGGCGCCCAGTAAAGGGGTGCTGTTACTGTTCTGATAATACAATCATCTTCTTTCTTCCTTCTTCCTTTTCTTCTTCCTTCTTCCTTTTTCCTTTGTTCTTCCTCGTCCTTCTACGTTTCTTCCTCCTCCTCCTGACTTATCTTCTTCCATGTATATATCTTCATCAGGAGATGTTGAGAATATGCGCTAAGACAGTAGCAATGGGGAAAAAGAAGAAAGGATTGCTAGAGATGTTAAGTGGAAAAAGAGGTAGGAGAGAAAGAGTAGTCAAAAATAATCCAGATCTCTAGTTTATGTGACTAAGTGGTTGGTGGTGGTGCTTTTCACTAAGACGGAATGCAGATGGAGGACCAGGTTTTGAGGAAAAGAGGATAAATTTAGTTTGGAATATGTTGTATCTTGAGGATCATTTGGGCCTTCTAGGAAGAAGTATCCAGTAAAGCATTAAATATAAGGGACTGGATCTTAGGAGAAAATAAAGGCACACAATAAGCTGGGGAGTTGCCATCAGTATGAACTCATTGCTGGAGCAGTGTTAATGGTAGATCACCCAGGGAGAGCATGTAAAAATAAACAGGTTTGTTTACTTTTTTAATTATATATACAATATAATATACATGCAGAAGTGCATATTTCTTAAGGATACAGCTTACAGGTCAGTGAATTTTTACAAACTGAATAGATTTCTGTAACTAGCACACTGATCAGAAAGGGCATTACCAGCACCCCAGTCATCCCCTCATCTGAAACAGGTTCCTAACTGGGTATCCACGGGTGGCTTCAGTGGTTCTCTGGACTTACCTGATACTGTTTACAAGATGTGTATGAATACTTTTTTTTCTTCTGGTGAAAGGGTCTATAGCGTTCATTAGAGTCTTTTAAAAAGGGTGTCCACATCTCCAAAAGGACACAAAACCCACTTGTGGAGTGAGAAGAGGTCTTAGAGCAAATCCTTAATGGACTATTTGAGACAGAAATTCTAGAACACTGTGTAATACTCCATGCCTTGCTGGGGTTTTTGTTAACTTATTCTGTCTTAGAGAATCTTTCTAGGAATCATTTAGCCTTTAGTTATATAAAGAAATAGAGAAAGAATATTCATTAACTGGTCTTTGAAAGGTATTAACTATGTATACTTACACTGCTAGCAATTACCAACCCTTGGTCCTAATATTAAAACTGCTTTTTATGAGTTTCTGTGAGTTTTTTGACTAACCTCTTAGATTAGCTAAATCTTAATGCTTTTTGTTTATTTTCATGTAAGCCATGAAGTATTGTGTGTATTACTGGTTTCTAATATGACGTTTTTAAATATCCAAATTTTAGCACCAGAAATTTATAAGAAATTTGTTGTATTTTTAAATTTCTAATTTATCTTATAAATTTTTTTAATAGATGAAGGTTATTCTTTCAGCAGTGTTCTGTATTATGGAAATGAAGCCACCCTTCTTATTTTTGATCTGCTCTTCTTCTGTGTTGTTGATTTGGCCAGCCAAAATTTTATTTTAGCAGCCTTCCTTACATATCTACAACAAGAGGTAAATTTTTAAATTTTTCCTGCTTTTCTTCTAAAAGAAATATGTTGGAAATAGATATTTATTTTCATGGTAGACAGTAACAGTGTCTTCTTTCACTAGGAATTTGTAAAGGTTTAGAATATCACTAACCTACCAAAAGAAGCAATAACATTTCAACTAACCACATTCTACTCTGTCCTTTAGTAGCGATGAAATACTGGGGTCTATTGGAGGACATAAGTTGTTTGAGCAGGCATGAAAGGAATCGGTAACCTACCAAAAGAAGCAATAACATTTCAACTAACCACATTCTACTCTGTCCTTTAGTAGCAATGAAATACTGGGGTCTATTGGAGGACATAAGTTGTTTGAGCAGGCATGAAAGGAATCGATAGGAAGACGCTTACCTACCAGTCTTCTAGACAGAAGTGAGCAGTAATTAGAATCCCATTCACCTCCTACACCAGATGTTAACGTAATAAAAAAGCAAGCACTGGAGGTCTAGCTCAGGGCTCAGCACCTAAAAGCCGCGTTAGCTTGTAACTCAGATATCCCTGCCTGTGTGGGTAAAAAACAACTGTGTGGATGAGTGTGAAGCCTGAAATGGAGATTTCAAGAAATGGCAAATTGGCTCCTTTTTTTTGTTTTTTTGTTTTTGTTATGGGGATCCAAACCCCTGACCTTGGTCATATAATACCATACTCTGACCAACTGAGCTAACTGGCCAGCCCCTAATGTGTTCTTCTTGAAATGGTGTTATTAATATTGCCCAAATATTTTCCGTTATATCAAGGAAGTATACAAATCAGTAGGATGTAATTTATTAGGCCTTGATAGAGATCTAGAATTATGAACAAACTCTGTCCTTAGCAAGTAGATTCTTTTGATGTTTCCATAGCTTTCAGAGTTAGAAGAAAGTTGCCTTTCCAAATATTTAAAAGTATATTCCTGTGAACATGAGCGGATTTGTACTATTAATTCATTAAAAATCTATTCTAAATAGGAAAATACATTGCTTTGATATTATGAAAAATGATAATAGCCTTGAAGTAATTTGTTGTATCACCATGGAATTCAGATATCTGATACATGAAAATAAATAGTTGAATTATCTAATTTAATGTGGATATTTTAATTGATGTGCATATTTAATTTTCATTGTGTATATTTTAATTCTGAATTGTTTTAATTTTCCAGATTTTTAGACTTATCCGTAATACGGTAGGACAGAAGAATTTGGCATCCAAAACATTGGTGGATCAAAGATTTCTGATTTAATTTATTGAATAGATAACTTAAAGACTTAATCATGGCTAAAAATGTCATGATAGGTTAGTGTGCCATATTTTTCAAAACTTGTAATACAAATTATTCTGCTCTTATTTGTTTTTATCTGCAGAAAGATCTATTTTTATAACTTGTGAATACATAACTTGCTTTGTGAATATATAATGTGACATAGTGGAAAATATTCTTTCCCCATTATGCGTGATATTTAATTTACTAAATAATAAATTAGCACTGAGATGAGGCAGAAAAAAAACCCTAAATGTTGCTTTCAGCATAACACTTTTAATAATAATCAAAACAGTTCCACCATTTGTAGATTATTTAATAAACTGGGTTATGCCTACATTTTCTCATATTGACAAAATTATTTGATTCCAAGTTCAAGACTAGTTTTCAGTTCAGTATGTTCATGTTTTTCATATTTAGGGTTAAATAAATGTTGGAAAATATTTTTAAGTTGTCTTAGAAATTTTTAATTGTACTTTCGCTTTCTCAGTTTTCTTCATTGTAATTGCTAACCCTGTTTGACAATGGACTAATTCACTATTAGATTAATATATATCTCCTGTAGTGGTACTTATATTCGTACACCTGTTTTATTAGGTCAGTATACTCTTTCCATGAAGTGTGTTTACATCTCTAATGTGGTTTACATTTATTAAGCTATAATGTATGACATTTTTCCCAATATAATATCTCCTGTAGTGGTACTTATATTCGTACACCTGTTTTATTAGGTCAGTATACTCTTTCCTTGAAGTGTGTTTACATCTCTAATGTGGTTTACATTTATTAAGCTATAATGTATGACATTTTTCCCAATATAGTTTTTAATAAATTTTTAGTTACTTAATATTTTAAGAGCACTCCTCCAAAGTTTTGCTCTTTAATTATGTTTAAATATTGTAATAACAAATAAACTGTAAATTTATCATGTTATGTTGACAAGGTGATTTATTGAAAACAAACTTAGGCAATATAATTGAAGTAAATTCTGAGTCATGTAGCTAATAATTTTTCATGATCTTTTTCTTTAACATACTCTATAATAATCCTTTTCATTGCATATAAAGTACTTGAAAGGCCCTTATATTTCAAGTGTAATGGTCATTAAGCCCCAAATCAGTATTTCTGACTGCTTTTTGTGTTAATACTGTGTAAATGCTTAAGTGTAATGCTCTGTAAATATTGTTTATATTTCTGAATTGAAAATATATAATAAAAGATTTGGTGTTTCTGACTCATGTTTGATTAATGTATATTTCATGAACTAGCATATAGGAATATGGCACTACTGGAGTGGGGGTCTCCAGCCATTGCCAAAGTTGAATTTTTCATGTTGCCCTGAATCTTGAGGATGACTGAGGAGAAAGAGGGAGGTCTAATGAGTTGAGTCTTTGAAACTCCAGTTTCTGAAGGATCATAATATGAGGGTGCATTTTTAAAAGCTGCAGTGATAAATAAATGTACTGGCAAGGATTTTTAAAATCACTCATTCTGAAGCATATGAAAGAAATTCAACCCTCATTCCACATGTGAGAAGTTAATATTAGTGCAAATGTTGTTTTAAATGGTAAATCTCAAGATATAGGATCAGTTGGCTCACTTGCTGATAAATTAAAACAGAGAAAAACATTTTTAAAAACATTCTAAATTAGTTTTATACAATATTACTTTTTATTTTGGTTAGATACATAAGAACGTATTCAAATTTTCATACACTGTTGGTTCCTTTGTTCACAATTGCCACAATTTAAATTTTATGATCACATGCATAATTTTCCACAAGATCAATTATCTTTTATTTCTGTAGCACCAAGTCACTATACTTTGCATCTTATATACCTAATTTTATTGATTACCTAGAAACATTTGATGTATCTCTTGATCATTTAATAATGAAATAAACCCTAGAGAAGTTTTTTAAAGCTGTTGTGTACTTTGTATACTCTTTAAAAATGCACAGGCCCCTAAACTTTGCCCATGAGAGAGGCAGCAAGGGTAGTGGTGGAGAGCACAAACTCTGGAGCCAGACAGATCTATGTTCAAGTCCTGGCTGCATCACTTACTAGCTGTGTGGTTTGGGCAAGCTGTGATTAAATTTCCTTATCTGTAAAAGGGATTAACAGTACCTACTCAAAAAGTTATTAGGAAGATTAAATGAGTTAATATGTGTACAGTGTTTAGAAGAGTGCCTGGCACATAGTAAATGCTATGTAAGTGTTAGCTACATGGTGGTGGTGGTGGTGGTGGTGGTGGTGGCAGTATTAGTAGTAGTTAGTCCCATTAATATTTCATTCTGAAAGAAAGACTCAGATTAGTCCCACTGGAGCCTACATGAAGACACTGTCACATAGCTGGGAGTCTTAGAAGTAGTGGTAGACAAACTGCCTGCCCCAAAGCAATCTGTGGGCTTTGAAAAATAACTTTTCTGGTATTATAATTATTATGATAATTACAGTTATTTTTTTATTGTAATTATTACAAAGAAATACATGGCCGTGGCCTGAGGATAAACAAATGACCAGTGGAATGGAGTCTAGAAACAGAGCCACAGATATATAGTTACTTAATTTATGACAAGGGTGGCATGCAATGCAGTTGAGGAAAGTGTTATTTGAACAGTCAATTGAATATCTCAACAGAAAACCATGAATCTCTACCCCTTCATCACACTTAAACAAAAAAGAATTTTAGGTAGAGGGTAGATCTAAATGTGGGAGGTTAGATGATGACGTTTCTAGAAGATAACATAGGGGAATATGAGGGGTCTTCAAAAAGTTCATGGAAAGATTAATATTTCAATTCCATTTTTCCACAAACTTTTTGACATACCCTTAAATATTCATGTCTTTGGGGTAGGCCAAGATTTCTTAAGACCCAAAAAATATGAACCATAACTTACCAATTGGATACATGTTTGCATGTTACTTTACAACTTACATCACATTTACATTTATGTAAATTTACATTAAATATAAATTTGAGGTTTACATTAAAATTAGGAAATCTGTACATCAAAAGACTTCATTATACAAATGAAAAGGCAAACCTAATATGAGAAAAAATATTTACAAACCTATCTGACAAAGCACTCCTTTCCAGAATAAAGAACTCATCAAATCAATAAGGAAAAGACAGACAACACAGTAGAAAAATTAGCCATAAAGCAAATGTACTTCACAGGGCCTGGTTTTCCAAAGCCTTGCAGTTTCAAATATTGACCTTGCAAAGGACAGGAAATTTCCCCAGGCTATATAGTCTCCATTGTAAGATAAAGAATTGTAACACAGCAAGGTTGTGGACTCAAAACTTGCAGTTTCAAATATTGACCTTGCAAAGGACAGGAAATTTTCCCCAGGCTATATAGTCTCCATTGTAAGATAAAGAATTGTAACACAGCAAGGTTGTGGACTCAAAGACAGACAGGTTACTGATTGGTATGTAAAGATATTGGGAAATTGCTGTAAGAAGAGAATGTTTGCTAAAATCAAGCTTTTGTTAGTGGATCGACTTAACTGCATGTTACCAGCTTCTATTGTTAAACTTATTAAACTGTACTTAGCAAAAACCTCACCTATGTTCTCCTCCTGTAACTTCCTGGTCTGGAGAATAAATGTGGGAAGAGAACCCCAATTCAGGGTTAATTTCCCAAATGGAAGGAATGCCTCTATCTTGAAGGTTCTGGGAGATTAACGCCTTTCTGGGGCTTTTCACTGCTCAGAAGGGATGGGCTTTGAGTAATCTTTGGCAGCTCCGTCACCCATGGGAAGAGGGGTGACAAATCCATGGGAGGCAAAGAAACAAAAAAACTTAAAAACACTAAGTGTTGACAAGGATGTGTAGAGCAAATGAAATTTCATACTACGTTTACTGTGTAAAATGACAGGATTAGTTATAATCTGTAACTTTCGATTGGATTATTCTGAATCTTAGAGACTTGAAGACCTGAAGTCTTTGTAGTTTGTGTTTCACCAAACCCATGAAAGACAGCAGATGGCAGTAGAGAGCACATTAAGCTCTTGAGGACAGGGCTGGGAATCTTCTTACAGTTCTCAAAGGTGGGTGCGCTCACAGGAGGGCAGAGCCAGAGACACACTCCCCTCCCTCCATTTCACTACATTGACCCTGCTCCTAACTTCTGTTGTCTCTCCCTTTACTGCACCAGAGTGTTGGGCAGCTCAGATGACAAAAGCGTATTCTCTATCTAGTACTGAGTTTTTTTAACCCAGGTTTGGGAATTGAAAGCTAAAATTAGAAATATGTTTTCATCCATTTCCTAGGGAAGAGGGTTACAAAACAGGTCACACCTCAGAAAAAAAGAGCAAATTATCTAATGATTATGGAATCCCTCTCCCCTCATTTTAATGGAATACATATTTACATTAAAATTTTTTTAAAATAAAAATATTTTCAGAGTATTAATGTCACTTTTATACATATAATCTCCCCAAATGTGACTCTGTGTGACATTTTCCTTATATACCATGATACACAATATATCATACTGTAATATATAACATACCATATGTGTTAACATTATATGTTATATATTTTAATGGTGCAACTTGAAACTTTCACCGGAAGGCAATACAGTTTCTTCTCTTAGAATTTCTTCTCTTAGATTCTTAGTTTGTCTTACTGTAAGAGTGAGGCCTCCATATTAAGCAAGATTACAGGAGATGTGTTTTCCACATGTATGTATAGGCATATGTGTATTTCCCCCTCCATTTGTTGATTATACAGTATTTGTACATTTTAATACAGTTATGCTGTTACTTTTCTAGTCTGTATCTCTTGTATGTATTCTTTTACTTGATAGAAGCAGAAAAAGAGAAAAATAATCATGTGAAGTCTTGACCTGGCAGAGAGCTATGGATAAGCTGTTATTGGGTCTGGTCTCTACCATTCTGATACCCCTAACTTGTACCTGTTTCTTTTGCTTTTAGAGACAATGGTGGAATTTACATATAATGATCAAAATTGTTTTGAACTGCTGCTTACTCAAGCAACTTCCTAGTAATGATCTGAACTTAGAACTTTCTCATACACATCTTCCAATTATAAATCCACTTTTTGTTTTTACAAATGACAAAAAATATGAACAAATTTTTTACGAAGATTTACATTCCCCTTCCCCCAATCATTTTGGACACTTGGGCATAACCATGTAACAGAAAGGGGAACTCCTGGGAAACTGGTGGTACCACTTATACTCTCTATTAAGGAAAAGGGCAGGTCTGTTTTGATCACTATCCTATCCCAATTGTCTGGCATTGCTCTTGGAACATAAGAGAGACACTCAGTAAATATCTGAAGGAAGAAATAAATGAATGGGCATTTTGGTTGGAGTTATTGATCATTTTAATGAAGAGCCCCTGGGTGAGATCTCATGATGCCATTACTGTTTGCTTCTATGGAGCATAAACACTTGCAAACATGTATCCAGTGCTTACAAGTGCCAGGTACTGTGCTAGGTGCTAAAGATATATAGCTGGGTAAGATATGGCCTCAGCTTTTATAGAGCTTATAGTTGAACAGAAAAGACTGAACAATAAATAAATACAAGTATAATATGAGGCTACTTCAAAAAGTTCAAGGAAAAATGGCATTAAAAGATAATACAAGTCCTTCCAAGAACTTTTTGAATACCCCTCATAAGAACTGTGTTAGTTTTCTGTTGCTTCTGTAACAATTACCACAACTTAGTGGCTTAAACCACATAAAATTAGTATCTTACAATTCTGGCCACTACAAGCCTGAAATGGCTTTCACTGGACTAAAATCAAGTTGTCCAAGAAAAGCAGGGCTGCGTTTCCTCTGGAAGCTGTAGAGAAGACTCCTTTTCTTGTCTTTTCCGGCTTTCAGAGACCACCTGCACTCCTTGGCTCTTGTACGTTCCTCCATCTGAAAGCCACAAGTGCAGCATCTTCAAATTTCTCTCTGACTCTGACTCTTCTGCCTCCCTCTTTCACTTATAAGGACTTCTGTGTTTACATTGGGCCCACTGGACAATTCAGGATAATTTTCCCATCTCAAGATCCTTAGCTTCATCACATCCATAAAGTCCCTTTTGCCATGTAACGTAACATATTCACAGATTCTGGGGATTAGGACATGGATATCATTCAGGGGGCCATCATTCTGCCCACCAGAAGCACTGTCTATCTACAGGGTACAATGAGAACATAACAGCAGCATACCTATAATAGTTTGGGTAGTCTGGAAAGGCCTGTGAAAGCGATACTTTCACTGAGACATAAAGGATAAGCAGAAGCCAGCCAGGATTATAGGATGGAAATTAGGTAGAAGATTTCCAGATAGAAGGAACGGCATGTGCAAAGGCCCTGAGGTGGGAGCATCCTCATCTGCAGAGGCTCTGGATTGGCCATTTGACAGAACTGACCAATTTCAGAGGAAGGATTTGCTTAGAGCCAAGCATATAGTTTCAAAGCAAGAAAAAACTAAGTGCCTTACTCCATCTAATTCATGTTTTCATCCTTCCCCATTGCAACAAACAGAGCAAGACTTTGTTTTAGTTTGGTATTTTTAGCTGGCTGAATGTGGTTCAATCGACTGAACTGTTCTCATTTTCTGGAGCCTCTCTCAAAGCCATCATTAAACACACAGTTTCAAAGGATCATTATCTAGCACGGGGAGAGACCAAGCTCAGAACACAAAGCCAGAGTCAGTGACCTAATCTTGTTTAGGAAAGATCTGCTCCTTGCTGGAGTCAGCTATTATTCTGATCATGTTTTCCTTTTGGCAGTTTTCTTTTGCAGCCACTCTCACTGTGAGGAGCTGAGGGACAGAACTGACGCAGCAGGAAAAAACAGCTGGTAGCAGACCAGTGCATTAAAAAATATAGTTTTAAATGAATCGTGGAGCTCTTTTTATTTCCTCTCCTATGTCACTTACTGAGCTTTAAAACTCAAGCCAGCTCTCATTGGAAATAACTGTAGCCAGTGTTTGCATTGCACTTTGGTTCCCAATATTTTAACAAATATTTGGGTGCCTTTTTGTGTATTGTTTTTTAGCTACCTTGTATCATATGAGAACAGCAATGCCAGGTGCCAGGGAGACTCATTAATTGATATTTTAAGTATTTCTGTAAATTATTACAACTCTTTAGCTCTAGCCCCCAGAAGGTAAAGGGTTTTGAGGTTTTATGCACATGAGTTTCTGTACTAGACCCTAACCAAAATAGAACTGCAAACCCATTCCTCTTATTCTGTCTGCTCTCCTTGCTTATTATAAAACTGTAGGAAAAGCCCTAATTTAACCACTTTTTTTTTTGTTTTGTTTTCTGTATGCTTAGAATAAAGAGACAAAGTAGAATTGTAGCTACGAGCAAAAGCTTTGAATTCTGGCAGACCTGACTCTGAATTCACTACTTCTTTATTTCCTTTGTGTGTGAATATAAGCCAATTCTCCCACCTCTCTGAGCCGGTTCTTCATCTGTAAAACTGGTGATGCTATCTGCCTTAGGAGGGTCGCTGTAAGTACTGAAGGAGATAATAGCAGTAAAGATGTTAGCACAGTGCCTGGAATAGGTAAGGGTACAATGAATGCAGTACATCATTGTGAGTGAATTCTTACTTTGACAGCCATGAAACAAATCTATGTGACATACTTACTTATTTGAGTGCTTCTGTGGTATTCTTGAGGTAAGCGTAGATATGGCACTCCTGAGGAGCCAGACTGGCCCCACAACAGTGCCCTGGTCTTACTTTGACAGCCATGAAACAAATCTATGTGACATACTTACTTATTTGAGTGCTTCTGTAGTATTCTTGAGGTAAGCGTAGATATGGCACTCCTGAGGAGCCAGACTGGCCCCACAACAGTGCCCTGGAAAAAGAGTAATGGTTTCAACTGACCAACAAGCTCAGTATAGAACAACACTGGGATGAGGTTGTTAATGTAATTTAAGACCACATTAATCGAATGCCAAAAGTAAAGGAGGAAATGGCCCTATTAAGTGCTGTTCACACTTTATCCATGGTATTGTGTCTAGTTCTGAATGTGCCTGGTTCTAAGGAAACTTGATAAATTGGATTTTATTTCAAGGGTGGTGATCATGATGGTGAAGGATCCAGAGATGCCCCACGAAGAATAGAAGGAACTGAAGAGAAGGTTACTCAGCCATAATGGCTTTCTGCAAATATTTGTCCTGTGTAGAGGGAGTTAACATCCATATAGCTCTCGAGTACAGAACTAGGATTAACGAACAGAGGCCAAGAAATGGTAGATTTCAGCTCAAGAGGAGGCAAAACTTTCAGATAATTTAGAGCTGTACAAACAATAGTGGCTCCTGGTCATTTAGATCTTCCCACAGATGCCTTATGGCAATGAGCCTGAGATGCTGAGAGGGGTTACCTGCCTTGGGGGGAAGGATGGACCACCCAGATTGCACCATCTTTTCCCAGTTGGCTACTTGGGTGTGCACATGAAGTCTTCCCAGATGACATCACAGCATCAAAGGAGGTTGTCTGTTTGGCCTCCTAGGATGGTAAACCCCAAGAACTGAAATACTGAAGAACCCTTGAAGCAAATTGACTTGCAGACAGAATAAACTGAAGGATCAGAGACAAACAGGATCATAACAACTTTTATTTACATAGTTGTGATATTCTGGGAAATATAATTTATTCCATAATGTATGTGTCTATGTCCATAAAGTAACAAGCCTTGTTAGTAGGGTTGTCCTAAGAGACACTGCAAATAAGAATTGGGTTAGGAAAGAATCTGAAATGATAGGGATACATTGAATGCTCTGTGACTCATTTATTTTTCCTCCCAAAAGAAATGGGCTCAAAGGTGAGATACACACTTACAGGCAGAATTGGGTAGTGGAGAGGCGGTAGACAGGAAGCCAAAGGTTTGGTTTTAGTTGTATCTCTGTTGATAACTAGACCTTGGCTAAATCAGTTATACTTTCTGGGCTTCTGTTCCATCATTTGCAGTCCCAGTGATCTCTAAGTCCTCTTCTATCTCTAATTCCATGATCCACAGTTTGTAATCATCTACATGTAAAATGCTGGATGAGGAAAATTAATGTTCATTTGAGCCAACTTGTCCTTGGACAAGTCATTTAACTTAAAATATAGTTTTATATATTTTTAAATGGCGGGTAATTACCTTAAATGAGTGGACAGGACAGAATTTATATTTAAAAAAAAAAAAACATCGTTTTAAACACAGATAATGTATGTAAAAAAATTTAATGACCTTGCCATTTGAACATGACCTGTAATGTGGAGTATGCCACATCAAAGCCATGAATATCTACCCCCAAAATAAACCCACCTGTAGAAGAATATTGCTATTTGCCTATGGAATATCCATTCTCCCCTTCTTCACTGCAGAAAACTGGTTTCATTCGGGTTGGAATATGCTCAGTTTCCACTGTGGCTGGGTGGCCACGTTTCATGGTGGCCAATAAGAGGTAAGCAGAAGTCTGCTAACTGGGGCTTCTGAGAAGACTATTGATATTCTCATAAAAAGGGACAAACTTAGCTGGCACACACTTTTTGCCCTTCCCCGATCTTTCTGCCTGGAATGTGGTCATAATGGCC